>NW_026708811.1:0-50000 GCF_902713425.1 Acipenser ruthenus
ACAAAAACTACATGATGAAGATGAAGGAACATTCAAAGCAAATCCGGAATAAGGTTCTTCAAAAGCACCAATCAGGGGTAGGACATAAGAACATTTCCAAGGCATTGAATATCCTCTCAGAGCACAGTAAAGTCCATTATTAAGAAATGGAGAGAATATGGCACAACTGTGAATCTGTCTAGAACAGGCCGTCCTCAAAAACGGAGTATCCGGGCGTATAGGGCATTAGTCAGGGAGGCCACCAAGAGGCCTATGGCAACTCTAAAGGAGTTACAGTGTTCCACGGCTGAGCTGGGAGACACTGTGCATGTGGCAACAATAGCCCGGGTGCTTCACAAAACTGGCCTTTATGGGAGAGTGGCAAAAAGAAAGCCATTGCTGAAAAAAACTCGCATCAAATCTCAGCTAGAGTTTCCCAGAAGGCATGTGGGAGACTCTGAGACCAAGTGGAAGAAGATTCTATGGTCTGATGAGACCAAAATAGAGCTTTTTGGCCTCAACGCTAAGCGCTATGTTTGCCACTGATCAACACAAGAAAAGTCCATAATGTCAAAGTGAAAAATAAAATCTACAAATTGTTCTAAATTAATTACAAATATAAAACAGAAAATAATTGATTGCATAAGTATTCACCCCCTTTGCTATGACACACCTAAATAAGCTCTGGTGCAACCAATTGTCTTTAGAAGTCACATAATTAGTTGAATGGAGTCCACCTGTGTGTAATTAAGGTGTTTCACATGATTTCAGGTTAAATACACCTGTCTCTGGGAGGTCCCACAGTTGGTTAGTACATTTCCTAACAAAAACTACATGATGAAGATGAAGGAACATTCAAAGCAAATCCGGAATAAGGTTCTTCAAAAGCACCAATCAGGGGTAGGATATAAGAACATTTCCAAGGCATTGAATATCCTCTCAGAGCACAGTAAAGTCCATTATTAAGAAATGGAGAGAATATGGCACAACTGTGAATCTGTCTAGAACAGGCCGTCCTCAAAAACGGAGTATCCGGGCGTATAGGGCACTAGTCAGGGAGGCCACCAAGAGGCCTATGGCAACTCTAAAGGAGTTACAGTGTTCCACGGCTGAGCTGGGAGACACTGTGCATATGGCAACAATAGCCCGGGTGCTTCACAAAACTGGCCTTTATGGGAGAGTGGCAAAAAGAAAGCCATTGTTGAAAAAAACTCGCATCAAATCTCGGCTAGAGTTTCCCAGAAGGCATGTGGGAGACTCTGAGACCAAGTGGAAGAAGATTCTATGGTCTGATGAGACCAAAATAGAGCTTTTTGGCCTCAACGCTAAGCGCTATGTTTGCCACTGATCAACACAAGAAAAGTCCATAATGTCAAAGTGAAAAATAAAATCTACAAATTGTTCTAAATTAATTACAAATATAAAACAGAAAATAATTGATTGCATAAGTATTCACCCCCTTTGCTATGACACACCTAAATAAGCTCTGGTGCAACCAATTGTCTTTAGAAGTCACATAATTAGTTGGATGGAGTCCACCTGTGTGCAATTAAGGTGTTTCACATGATTTCAGGTTAAATACACCTGTCTCTGGGAGGTCCCACAGTTGGTTAGTACATTTCCTAACAAAAACTACATCATGAAGATGAAGGAACATTCAAAGCAAATCCGGAATAAGGTTCTTCAAAAGCACCAATCAGGGGTAGGATATAAGAACATTTCCAAGGCATTGAATATCCTCTCAGAGCACAGTAAAGTCCATTATTAAGAAATGGAGAGAATATGGCACAACTGTTAATCTGTCTAGAACAGGCCGCCCTCAAAAACGGAGTATCCAGGCGTATAGGGAACTAGTCAGGGAGGCCACCAAGAGGCCTATGGCAACTCTAAAGGAGATACAGTGTTCCACGGCTGAGCTGGGAGACACTGTACATATGGCAACAATAGCCCGGGTGCTTCACAAAACTGGCCTTTATGGGAGAGTGGCAAAAAGAAAGCTATTGTTGAAAAAAACTCGCATCAAATCTCGGCTAGAGTTTCCCAGAAGGCATGTGGGAGACTCTGAGACCAAGTGGAAGAAGATTCTATGGTCTGATGAGACCAAAATAGAGCTTTTTGGCCTCAACGCTAAGCGCTGTTTGCCACTGATCAACACAAGAAAAGTCCATAATGTCAAAGTGAAAAATAAAATCTACAAATTGTTCTAAATTAATTACAAATATAAAACAGAAAATAATTGATTGCATAAGTATTCACCCCCTTTGCTATGACACACCAAAATAAGCTCTGGTGCAACCAATTGTCTTTAGAAGTCACATAATTAGTTGAATGGAGTCCACCTGTGTGCAATTAAGGTGTTTCACATGATTTCAGGTTAAATACACCTGTCTCTGGGAGGTCCCACAGTTGGTTAGTACATTTCCTAACAAAAACTACATCATGAAGATGAAGGAACATTCAAAGCAAATCCGGAATAATGTTCTTCAAAAGCACCAATCAGGGGTAGGATATAAGAACATTTCCAAGGCATTGAATATCCTCTCAGAGCACAGTAAAGTCCATTATTAAGAAATGGAGAGAATATGGCACAACTGTGAATCTGTCTAGAACAGGCCGTCCTCAAAAACGGAGTATCCGGGCATATAGGGCACTAGTCAGGGAGGCCACCAAGAGGCCTATGGCAACTCTAAAGGAGTTACAGTGTTCCACGGCTGAGCTGGGAGACACTGTACATATGGCAACAATAGCCCGGGTGCTTCACAAAACTGGCCTTTATGGGAGAGTGGCAAAAAGAAAGCCATTGTTGAAAAAAACTCGCATCAAATCTCGGCTAGAGTTTCCCAGAAGGCATGTGGGAGACTCTGAGACCAAGTGGAAGAAGATTCTATGGTCTGATGAGACCAAAATAGAGCTTTTTGGCCTCAACGCTAAGCGCTGTTTGCCACTGATCAACACAAGAAAAGTCCATAATGTCAAAGTGAAAAATAAAATCTACAAATTGTTCTAAATTAATTACAAATATAAAACAGAAAATAATTGATTGCATAAGTATTCACCCCCTTTGCTATGACACACCAAAATAAGCTCTGGTGCAACCAATTGTCTTTAGAAGTCACATAATTAGTTGAATGGAGTCCACCTGTGTGCAATTAAGGTGTTTCACATGATTTCAGGTTAAATACACCTGTCTCTGGGAGGTCCCACAGTTGGTTAGTACATTTCCTAACAAAAACTACATCATGAAGATGAAGGAACATTCAAAGCAAATCCGGAATAATGTTCTTCAAAAGCACCAATCAGGGGTAGGATATAAGAACATTTCCAAGGCATTGAATATCCTCTCAGAGCACAGTAAAGTCCATTATTAAGAAATGGAGAGAATATGGCACAACTGTGAATCTGTCTAGAACAGGCCGTCCTCAAAAACGGAGTATCCGGGCATATAGGGCACTAGTCAGGGAGGCCACCAAGAGGCCTATGGCAACTCTAAAGGAGTTACAGTGTTCCACGGCTGAGCTGGGAGACACTGTACATATGGCAACAATAGCCCGGGTGCTTCACAAAACTGGCCTTTATGGGAGAGTGGCAAAAAGAAAGCCATTGTTGAAAAAAACTCGCATCAAATCTCGGCTAGAGTTTCCCAGAAGGCATGTGGGAGACTCTGAGACCAAGTGGAAGAAGATTCTATGGTCTGATGAGACCAAAATAGAGCTTTTTGGCCTCAACGCTAAGCGCTATGTTTGCCACTGATCAACACAAGAAAAGTCCATAATGTCAAAGTGAAAAATAAAATCTACAAATTGTTCTAAATTAATTACAAATATAAAACAGAAAATAATTGATTGCATAAGTATTCACCCCCTTTGCTATGACACACCAAAATAAGCTCTGGTGCAACCAGTTGTCTTTAGAAGTCACATAATTAGTTGAATGGAGTCCTCCTATGTGCAATTAAGGTGTTTCACATGATTTCAGGTTAAATACACCTGTCTCTGGGAGGTCCCACAGTTGGTTAGTACATTTCCTAACAAAAACTACATCATGAAGATGAAGGAACATTCAAAGCAAATCCGGAATAAGGTTCTTCAAAAGCACCAATCAGGGGTAGGATATAAGAACATTTCCAAGGCATTGAATATCCTCTCAGAGCACAGTAAAGTCCATTATTAAGAAATGGAGAGAATATGGCACAACTGTGAATCTGTCTAGAACAGGCCGTCCTCAAAAACGGAGTATCCGGGCGAGATGTGCACTAGTCAGGGAGGCCACCAAGAGGCCTATGGCAACTCTAAAGGAGTTACAGTGTTCCACGGCTGAGCTGGGAGACACTGTGCATATGGTAACAATAGCCCGGGTGCTTCACAAAACTGGCCTTTATGGGAGAGTGGCAAAAAGAAAGCCATTGTTGAAAAAAACTCGCATCAAATCTCGGCTAGAGTTTCCCAGAAGGCATGTGGGAGACTCTGAGACCAAGTGGAAGAAGATTCTATGGTCTGATGAGACCAAAATCGAGCTTTTTGGCCTCAACGCTAAGCGCTATGTTTGCCACTGATCAACACAAGAAAAGTCCATAATGTCAAAGTGAAAAATAAAATCTACAAATTGTTCTAAATTAATTACAAATATAAAACAGAAAATAATTGATTGCATAAGTATTCACCCCCTTTGCTATGACACACCAAAATAAGCTCTGGTGCAACCAGTTGTCTTTAGAAGTCACATAATTAGTTGAATGGAGTCCTCCTGTGTGCAATTAAGGTGTTTCACATGATTTCAGGTTAAATACACCTGTCTCTGGGAGGTCCCACAGTTGGTTAGTACATTTCCTAACAAAAACTACATCATGAAGATGAAGGAACATTCAAAGCAAATCCGGAATAAGGTTCTTCAAAAGCACCAATCAGGGGTAGGATATAAGAACATTTCCAAGGCATTGAATATCCTCTCAGAGCACAGTAAAGTCCATTATTAAGAAATGGAGAGAATATGGCACAACTGTGAATCTGTCTAGAACAGGCCGTCCTCAAAAACGGAGTATCCGGGCGTATAGGGCACTAGTCAGGGAGGCCACCAAGAGGCCTATGGCAACTCTAAAGGAGTTACAGTGTTCCACGGCTGAGCTGGGAGACACTGTGCATATGGCAACAATAGCCCGGGTGCTTCACAAAACTGGCCTTTATGGGAGAGTGGCAAAAAGAAAGCCATTGTTGAAAAAAACTCGCATCAAATCTCGGCTAGATTTTCCCAGAAGGCATGTGGGAGACTCTGAGACCAAGTGGAAGAAGATTCTATGGTCTGATGAGACCAAAATAGAGCTTTTTGGCCTCAACTCTAAGCGCTATGTTTGCCACTGATCAACACAAGAAAAGTCCATAATGTCAAAGTGAAAAATAAAATCTACAAATTGTTCTAAATTAATTACAAATCTAAAACAGAAAATAATTGATTGCATAAGTATTCACCCCCTTTGCTATGACACACCTAAAGAAGCTCTGGTGCATCCAATTGTCTGTAGAAGTCACATAATTAGTTGAATGGAGTCCACCTGTGTGCAATTAAGGTGTTTCACATGATTTCAGGTTAAATACACCTGTCTCTGGGAGGTCCCACAGTTGGTTAGTACATTTCCTAACAAAAACTACATCATGAAGATGAAGGAACATTCAAAGCAAATCCGGAATAAGGTTCTTCAAAAGCACCAATCAGGGGTAGGATATAAGAACATTTCCAAGGCATTGAATATCCTCTCAGAGCACAGTAAAGTCCATTATTAAGAAATGGAGAGAATATGGCACAACTGTGAATCTGTCTAGAACAGGCCGTCCTCAAAAACGTAGTATCCGGGCGTATAGGGCACTAGTCAGGGAGGCCACCAAGAGGCCTATGGCAACTCTAAAGGAGTTACAGTGTTCCACGGCTGAGCTGGGAGACACTGTGCATACGCCAACAATAGCCCGGGTGCTTCACAAAACTGGCCTTTATGGGAGAGTGGCAAAAAGAAAAAAACTTGCATCATATCTCGGCTAGAGTTTCCCAGAAGGCATGTGGGAGACTCTGAGACCAAGTGGAAGAAGATTCTATGGTCTGATGAGACCAGAATAGAGCTTTTTGGCCTCAACGCTAAGCGCTATGTTTGGCGTAAGCCTAACACCGCACATCATCCTGAGAACACCATCGCTACCGTGAAGCATGGTGGTGGCAGCATCATGCTATGGGGATGCTTCTCTGCGTCAGGGCCTGGAAAGCTTGTGAAGATAGAGGGCAAAATGGATGCGGCAAAGTACAGAGAAATCCTGAAGGAAAACCTGCTGAAGTCTGCAAGAGACCTGGGACTTGGGAGAAGATTCATCTTCCAGCAGGACAATGACCCCAAACATACAGCCAAAGCCACACTGGAGTGGCTTAAAAACAAAAAGGTCAATGTCCTGGAGTGGCCCAGTCAAAGCCCGGACCTCAATCTAATTGAGAATATGTGGAAAGAGTAGAAAATTGCTGTTCACCAAAGGTCCCCATCCAACTTGACGGAGCTTGAGCAATTTTGCAAAGAAGAATGGGCAAAAATTGCAGTGTCCAGATGTGCAAAGCTGGTAGAGTCTTATCCAAATAGACTCATGGCTGTAATTGCTGCCAAAGGTGCCTGATTCCAACCATCAGATGGTGCAAGGGAGAACCGACCTTTGGTAAGTATACTAACTAGGCTACATGGCCCAAAAGTTTTAAGAATAGGGTCCTATATTTCAAACTACATTTATGTAGTAATAATATTCAAATAATGGGCTCTATTTACTAAAGTGTTTTAAGGAATGCTTCAGTATCAATACACATGTTTGGAGTTTAAATAATGCTTTAAAAATCTGAATAAGACCTAAAACAAAGTAGTCTCAATGGCTTTTATTACTTTAAACATTATTAAGTCAAAAAGGATTTAAAGTAATAGTCCTTAACAAAACATTCGAACATCAGAACACTCCTTAAAGATTAGTAAATAGGGACAATAATTCCAAATAGAGCTTCTAAAGCCTTCATACCTGACCATAAGTTTAAGTATAAAATAGACACCTACCACAGCCTGGCAACCTCAGTAAAACTGCATGCCTTTTCATGCGTTATTGCTTGCTTATACAAGCTTTTACAGAATTAAAATGTGATTGTTCTTACCAATAATCGCATCCACAATATCTGGATTAAGGGGTTGTTTTGCTTGTGAATCCTTATGTGCATTGGATTTGAATCCAGTCAGGGATTTATTGGCAAGTTCTTCAGCAGTGTGAAATACCCGTAATAGGTCTGCAGTTAGCTTCATTGTGTCTTTGTGACAACACATCTGTAGCTTCCTTTTTGATACTGACGCTTTTTCAGTCCGTTGTACCTTCTAAAATCATAAACAAAGGTGTGGGTAAGTGAAATAGTTATATAATATATACATATATCAAACTGCATGAAAATACCTCCTTTTTATCACTTTTACGCCATGGATACTGTGTACTTCAGTATTTTTGGAGACAAACCTCTCCATATAGTAACACCCTCTTGTTCGGGTTATACCTTAGTATTATGCTCCCTCGCCTTTGGTTCAGGGCATTACTAAGCCTGCAGACGGTCATCGGGTAGTAACCTAAATAACACAATTTTCCTACCTCATCTCTCTTTTCCCCCATTGTTGTATATTGGTGTTGGCATAGTTGGTGGTGGACAAATCCATTTTCAGTAATTCCACTCGTTCCAGTATATCTGGGAGTTCTAAAGTATATGTTGAAATGTTAGCTGTCTTTTGCTGTTTATTATTTTTATATTTTATTTTATTATTTGTAGTATTTATGACTAAATGCGTTATATTATATAGTTATGATTAGATTAGTCTGCACTTCACATTCTTAAAAATAAATATTAGGCCACATTAAAGTATTTCTATCATTGTCATGATAGTTGTTTTGGTCCCGGCATTTATCCCGCTTACACTTGGAAGGGGTTTCCTCCTTTTCATAATTAAGTATACACTTTGCTTTTTGTGAAACAGTCTGCCAGTCCCCTAAAAAATAGTTCATATTTAATCATATTTATACTGTGCCTACACTGGTTAAAATTCAACAGTGGGTCTTTATACACCTTGTAACGGAAACATGGTACCCCATAATGTTCTCGTACTAAGGTGAAAATAGCCTTGATTTGTATGTTACTATAGATATCAATAGTAATACGAAAATACCATACAAAGTAGTAATAACAGCTTTTAAAGTGAAGGTAGTGTTCTGAGAGAATTAGGTATAATTTTACCTCAGTAACTTAGAGTAAGAGTTATGATTATACAGCAGTATTGATTGTATGTTCACTGTTTAGTATGTAGGCTAGTTCATTAAAACAAAAAAAGTAAATGTCACAATATATATACAGTGCCTTGCATAAGTATTCACCCCCCTTGGACTTTTCCACATTTTGTAGTGTTACAACCTGGAATTAAAATGTATTTAATTGGGATTTTTACCATTTGATTTACACAACATACTTAACACTTTGAAGGTGCAAAATATTTTTTATTGTGACACATTTTTTGTTTTGTTTAATTAAACAAAAAAAAAGACATTTGTTGGTTGCATAAGTATTCACCCCCCTGAGTCAATACTTGGTAGAAGCACCTTTGGCTTTGGGTAAGTCTCTACCAGCTTTGCACATCTGAATCCTGCAAATTTTGCCCATTCTTCTTGGCAAAATTGCTCAAGCTCTGTCAAGTTGGATGGGGACCGTTGGTGAACAGCAATTTTCAAGTCTTGCCACAGATTCTCAATCGGATTGATGTCTGGGCTTTGACTGGGCCATTCTAAGACATTCAGGTTCTTGTTTTTAAACCACTCCAGTGTAGCTTTGGCTGTGTGTTTAGGGTCATTGTCCTGCTGGAAGGTGAACCTTCCCAGTCACTGGTCCTCTTGCAGACTGAAACAGGTTTTCCTCTAGAATTTCCCTGTATTTGGCTCCATCCATCTTGCCCTCAGTCCTGACCAGTTTCCCAGTCCCTGCCGATGAAAAGCATCCCCATAACATGTTATAACATGCTGCCACCACCATGCTTCACCGTGGGGATAGTGTTCTCAGGGTGATGAGCAGTGTTGGCTTTGCGCCACACATAGCGTTTTGCGCTAAGGCCAAAAAGTTCAATTTTGGTCTCATTAGACCAGAGAACCCTTTTCCACATGTTTGCTGTGTCTCCCACATGCCTTTTGGCAAAATCCAAACAGGATTTGATATGGGTTTTTTTCAGAAATGGCTTTCTTCTCGCCACTCTTCCATAAAGCCCAGCTTTGTGGAGCGCCCGGGTTATAGTTGTCCCATGGACGGTTTCTCCCATCTCAGCTGTGGATCTCTCCAGCTCCTTCAGAGTTACCATTGACCTCTTGGTTGCTTCTCTGACTTATGCCCTCCTTACCTGGTCACTGAATTTTGGTGGACGGCCTTCTCTAAGCAGAGTCGCGGTTGTGCCATATTCTTTCCATTTCTTAATAATGGATTTAACGGTGCTCCGGGGGATGTTCAAAGTTTGGGATATTTTTTTATAACCCAACCCTGATTGGTGCTTCTCCAGAACTTTATCCCAGAATTGTTTAGATAGCTCCTTGGTCTTCATGATGCTGTTTGTTTTGATATGCTCTTTAACAAACTGTGGCCTTCCAGAAACAGGTGTATTTAATCTGAGGTCATGTGACACTTTAATTGCACACAGGTGGACTCCATTCAACTAATTATGTGACTTCTGAAGGCAATTGGTTGCACCAGAGCTTATTTAGGGGTGTCACAGCAAAGGGGGTGAATACTTATGCAATCAAGACAGTTTTTTATTTGTAAATAATTTTGAAAAATATGTAGATTTTTTTTCCCCACTTTGACATTATGGACTATTTTGTGTAGATCAGTCACAAAAAATCCTAATTAAATCCATTTTAATTCCAGGTTGTAATATTACAAAATGTGGAAAAGTCCAAGGGGGGTGAATACTTATGCAAGGCACTGTATATATATATATATATATATATATATATATATATATATATATATATATATATATATACTGTTTACTGTAAGCAAGGGTGTCCATCCCATACCTTCAGTTTCCTCAGCATTATTTAATCTTTTTAGTTGATTGACAAATTGATATAGAGCATTACACTTTGTCTTACCTATTGCCAGTACATAAGATGGACAGGTTAACCATTTTGGATTTTTCTTTTGAAGGTCCCCTTTTCCACTAGGTTTAAGTCCACCATCTCATAAACATTTTTGGTTTCAATTACATTATTTTTGTAACTACGTTCATCAAATTCTACAATCCACTCTTTCTTGCCAATTTCTATCGCATTCTCTTCAAAAAAAATCAAACAATGCAAATGACATTTTCTCCATCTCTTTACTGCTCCATGAAGTGGTATGTAATACTGTGGGAGCCACCTGTCAAACACAAACGGTCACTTTGCTGGTCTCGTGCAGGTACATTTGAAAAGTAGGGCGCGCGCCATGCAGGCAGTCAGCAGCACTTCTCTCTTTTGTTGACAGTTTACTCTCCGATAAGGTGACTTTTATTGAAATGGAGAGGGTGTCATAAACGTTTCTTACATCATGAAGCAGAAGAAGATATGCCTCGTATGACAAAAGTAAGGAGAGGGATAGAAATAAATGAATGTACTTATAGCCAGCCTGGCTGCTCAACGGAAAATGAGGAGGAACCAACTGAGACTTCCCTTAACACTGTCCTAACACCTGATCAAGTTTTCTTCCTCGGTGATGAAACAGGACTTCTTGAAAACCACGAGGAGAACTGTCCTGCCGAAAAAATAGGTTTTGGATATAATGTTACCGAGGGATAATTCTACTCTTATATTCGTTATTTGAAAGGAAGTGTAAAGGCAATTCGATATCCCATACATTGAGTTATATTATAGGACACTTAAAAAAAAAATGTGCTTCAGATGTTTACTTTATTTATGTATGGGTGAATCGGCTTTACAGAAGAGTGTAATTCAGTTTCCCTGGATCTCGCTCAGCTATTTCATAGCTCCAATACAAAATCACAAGGGAATGCCATTTAACCCTACGAGAGTATTAATTCTAAGGAGTAAATTAAAGCATGTCTTAATGATCCGGTTTTATAGATAAAAACTGTACATTTCAAATGGTTTTCGTGGTAGAAATATGTTTTAATATAACTCGCCCTGCGGCCTCGAACACCAGTTGCATGAGGATTCCCCTGAGATCAATGTGGCTATAAGCAATTATACTACTTTGAACTTGAAGTAGGCTGCTACATTGTAGACCTCTAACCAAAATAAACAAAGTTACAACTGTGTTGATATGAGGGAAGGGTATACGTCTGACTGTAGTTTGAACCACCCAAAAAATAGATTGCAAAAATGAGAATTCTGAATTTAAATAAATGTAAAATCTACTTTATTATACACTAAATTATTACTGTTTTACAGCTGTCCGATGAAGAGGTTTCCAATTCAGGTGAAGATGAAACGGAGTTTAATAGGGCTTCCTGCCTCTCCACCCAGTGTGAATTTGAAGTGGACTGTCAAAATGTAAGTAAAATTATATTAAGAAAAATACCTACAGACGTGCTCAAATTTGGTACCCCTCCACAAAAAACGAAGAATGCACAATTTTCTCTGAAATAACTTGAAACTGACAAAAGTAATTGGCATCCGCCATTGTTTATTCCATATTTAATAGAAATCAGACTTTGCTTTTGATTTTTTATTCAACATAATATTGTAAATAAGAAAACAAATGAAAATGGCATGGACAAAAATGATGGGACCGCTAACCTAGTATTTTGTTGCACAACCTTTAGAGGAAATCACTGCAATCAAACGTTTTCTGTAGCTCTCAATGAGACTTCTGCACCTGTTAACAGGTAGTTTGGCCCACTCTTCCTGAGCAAACTGCTCCAGCTGTCTCAGGTTTGATGGGTGCCTTCTCCAGACTGCAAGTTTCAGCTCTTTCCATAGATGTTCGATAGGATTCAGATCAGGACTCATAGATGGCCACTTCAGAATAGTCCAATGTTTTGTTCTTATCCATTCTTGGGTGCTTTTAGCTGTGTGTTTTGGGTCATTATCCTGTTGGAGGACCCATGACCTGCGACTGAGACAGAGCTTTCTGACACTGGGCAGTACGTTTCGCTCCAGAATGCCTTGATAGTCTTGAGATTTCATTGTGCCCTGCACAGATTCAAGGCAACCTGTGCCAGGCGCAGCAAAGCAGCCCCAAAACATAACCGAGCCTCCTCCATGTTTCACTGTAGGTATGGTGTTCTTTTCTTTGAAAGCTTCATTTTTTCGTCTGTGAACACAGAGCTGATGTGACTTGCCAAAAAGCTCCAGTTTTGACTCATCTGTCCAAAGGACATTCTCCCAGAAGGATTGTGGCTTGTCAATATGCATTTTAGCAAATTCCAGTCTGGCTTTTTTATGTTTTTCTTTCAAAAGTGGAGTCCTCCTGGGTCTTCTTCCATGGAGCCCACTTTCGCTCAAAAAGCGACGGATGGTGCGATCAGAAACTGACGTACCTTCACCTTGGAGTTCAGCTTGTATCTCTTTGGCAGTTATCCTTGGTTCTTTTTCTACCATTCGCACTATCCTTCTGTTCACTCTGGGGTCGATTTTCCTCTTGCGGCTGCGCCCAGGGAGGTTGGCTACAGTTCCATGGACCTTAAACTTCTTAATAATATTTGCAACTGTTGTCACAGGAACATCAAGCTGCTTGGAGATGGTCTTGTAGCCTTTACCTTTACCATGCTCGTCTATTATTTTCTTTCTGATCTCCTCAGACAACTCTCTCCTTTGCTTTCTCTGGTCCATGTTCAGTGTGGTGCACACAATGGTACCAAACAGCACAGTGACTACTTTTAAATAGGCTGAATGACTGATTACAAGATTGGAGACATGTGTGATACTAATTAAGGAAACTAATTAGTTTGAAATATCTCTATAATCCAATTATTTATTATCTTTTCTAAGGGGTACCAACAAATGTGTCCAGGCCATTTTAGAATATCTTTGTAGAATAAGCAATAATTCATCTCTTTTCACAGCTTCTTTGCTTTATTCTATGACATACCAAAGGCATGCAAGTATACATGATAAAATAGCTTTTAATTTCATCACTTTTCAGGAGGAATGAAGCATTATTTCAATGAGCTGTAAGGGTACCAACAAATTTGAGCACGTCTGTATATAATCTTTTAAATGTTTGTGACAGAGATCGAATGAGTCTTAGTGTTAGATCTCCCTTTCGACCTGTGAGAGCACGGTGTACGAGGAACAGAGTACCCTTAATGAAATGGCACGACAATTTATTCCGTAGGGTAGATGGAAGTCGGTCAGTTCGGAAGGGGGCGGAGCTATGGCACCCGAGCTCAGTGACCCAGACGGTAAGCGGCGTGGCATCCGAGGACTGGAGGAGCGGATGCGCTCGTTAACCTCGGGGTCATGGGCAAGGGTATAAATAGGGGGCATGGCTTGAGTGATCTGTTCCTTTGCATATGGTTAAATTATATGACCAAGAAGGAGCCCGTTTGTGAGATCGACCGTGAGTGTTTTGTGTCTGTGTTCTAACACTGTGTGTCTTGTGTGTTGTTGTCTCACTAAAGATTACTGAGCACGATCCGGAGCTGCAGCCGCAGGCCAGCGACAAACCCGGACTTCACCACTCACCTTTTCACTACTGGAACTGTCTTTTGTTTTGCACCTTTTAGCACTTAAATCACGCACTGTCTTTGTGTTTGTGTTTAGTGTGGGTGTCGGAACGGGACTTTGGGGTTGCGGGTCAAACCCGTAGGATTATAACGAGAAGTGATACACGCCGCTGTATCACTTCCAGCATTATTATTAGTTACAGGTTTTGCCTTGAGGCTCTGGACATTTATTAATTTAAATAAACACCCTTGCACCTGTACCAACGTTTGTCTGTGTGATTCTTCTGCACTGCACTCACCTGCACGTCATTACCACTTTGCCACACGTGGTTGTCAGAAGTAAGGATGGACTACGCAACACTGTCGGCGCTGCTGGAGCAGCTGGACAGCAGACGGGAGGTGGAGGAAAGACGGAGAGAGGAGAGGTACACTGCGCTGATCGAGAGGGTCGGGCTGGCAATACCTCCCACAGCATCAGCAGAATGCAGCTTCAGAGCGCCCAAAGCACGGACGCAGAAAATGACGGCGGATGATGATCCAGAGGCATACCTGGTGGCATTTGAGCGGCTGGCTACCACCGCGTCATGGCCCCGACAGTTCTGGGCAAGCCAGCTGGGACCCTGCCTGATTGGGGAAGCGCAGGCAGCCTACCAGGCGATGGGGGATGACGACGCCGCTCAATATGACCTGGTAAAGCTGGCTATTCTCCGCCGTCTTAACATTACGGAGGAAACGCACCGAGTGAGGTTCAGGGAGTACAGGAGGTCCCCGAACGTACGCCCCAGGGTGGTCGCGCAGAAGCTCTGTGACCACATGATACACTGGCTCACCCCGGCGCTAAAAACAACTGCCCAGATGGGGGAGGCCATCGTCATTGAGCAGTTTTGTCATGTGGTCGGCGCCGAGACCCAAGGATGGATACGGCGCCACAACCCCGACACCCTGGAACAGGCAGTCAAGCTCGCTGAGGACTTCGAGGACTCCCTGGTATCCGCCCAGACCGGGCTACTCACCCCACCTCAACGGAGCGGCCGAGCCCCACCTCCTCTCTCTGCTCCATCAGCCCCACCACCAGGACCGGTTCAACGACCTCCAAGAGCACCAACCCCAATGGGCGACCTTGCCTCCTCTTCATGGAGACCAAGGTTGGCCCCCAGCTGGGGTAGAGGTGCTGCCCCTGCCCCGTTGCCATACCAGCAGCGGGACAGACCATTTAATACTGTGCCCTCCTTTCCCCCTACCTGTTTTAGGTGCCGCCAGCCGGGACATCAGGCTAGGTCATGCCCATCTGCGATGGAGTGTGACGTGGCCGTCTGTAATCTGGCATCTGAAGCGGGTAAGCGAGGGAAAAATGGTCGGGAGGGGCCTTGTATTGTTAAGGTGATTTTTGGAAATGTGAAAACCCATGCATTAGTGGACACAGGGTGTGGTCAGACCTTAATTAGAGCATCTCTCTTAGGCGGTATGGTGTGGCAGCCACAAGGTCAGGTGGCGATCTCCTGTATCCATGGAGACACGGCAACATACCCCACAGTAAAAGCATATTTATCGGTCGGTCCGATGAAACGTTCCCTGGTAGTTGGGGTAGCGGAAAGGTTACCACATCCCATTATTCTGGGTCGGGACTGGCCCAACTATAAAGATTTATTGAAATTAAGGGCAGTCCCGGCCATACACGCAAATGTGGCAGAAAAAGTAGAAGGGGAAATGATTGGTAATGTTTTTCCCTTTCAAGCGGAAATGTTCTCTTCCCTGTTCCGGCCGAAAAAAACAAACAAAGAGAGAAGGCTGCGGAAATGGGAGGGAGCGTTAATGAGACAAGGCTGGGGGCTGGTGGGAGCCTGTTATAACGGTGAAAAACGTCAGTCGAAGGGGGTCGGAACGCAGTGTGACCGAGAGGGCGAGGTTACTGAGCCATCAAGGGCAGATGTTACTCCCGCCCCGCTCAATATACCGGACATGTGGCACTCGAATGTGAACCTAGTGTGGGAGCAGGACAATGACCCATCACTGGTGCACATTCGGGGACAGGTCCGGTCCATTGAAGGTAAGGATGTTGAAGGCGCTGGGGCACTAGTATTTCCACACTTCATTATCAAGGGGCAATTACTATATAGGGTAAACCTGGCCGCGGGCACAGGACATCCTGTAACACAATTATTGGTCCCCCCGTCTTGTCGGCTGGAGGTCATGAGGCTGGCGCATGATATCCCTTTTGCGGGGCACCTCGGAGTTGACAAGACAAGGGAACGGATATTGGCTCGATTCTTTTGGCCAGGTCTTTATAAGGAAGTGTCGAAATATGTAGCCACATGCCCAGACTGCCAGAGAGTAGCGCCGGGTCGAGTGCGCCCCGCCCCTTTGGTCCCACTGCCGATTATTTCCACCCCCTTTGAACGCATCGCAGTGGACATAGTCGGCCCTTTGCTACCTTCTGACTCCGGGTATACGCATATATTAGTGGTGGTAGATTACGCAACGCGATACCCAGAGGCAGTTCCATTGAGGTCCACTAGTGCTGCTGCGATAGCCAAAGAACTAGTGCAGATTATGGCAAGAGTAGGGATCCCCAACGAGATATTGACTGATCATGGAACTAATTTCTTGTCGAATACGCTACAGCAGGTATATAAATTACTAAAAATACGTCCCATCAGAACGTCGGTTTACCATCCACAGACGGACGGTTTGGTGGAACGTTTTAATCAGACTCTAAAGGCGATGCTGAGACGATTTGTGAATCAGGAGCAAAAACATTGGGCATCGCTTCTTCCCTACCTCCTTTTTGCGGTGAGAGAGGTGCCGCAGAGTTCGACAGGGTTCTCCCCCTTCGAGCTCTTGTACGGCCGACAGCCTCGCGGCATTCTCGATCTGTTGAGAGAGGGGTGGGAGGAGCACAAAGGCTCGTCCAAAAATGTAGTGCAGCATGTGCTCCTACTGAGAGATCGCCTAGATTTGGTCGGTCGTTTGGCCCAAGACAATCTCAGATCGGCTCAGCATCGACAACAGCAGCATTACAATCAAAATGCATTAATCCGAACTTTTCGACCTGGAGACAAAGTAATGCTGCTACTTCCCTCAGCGGAATCCAAACTATGTGCTAAATGGCAAGGGCCATATGAGGTGATTCGGGCTATAGGAAAGGTGAATTACGAAATTAAACAGCCCGATCGCCGTAACAAAAAAGAAATTTATCATATAAATTTATTAAAGCCCTGGCAGGCAAGAGAGGTGTTATTTATAGCCCCAGGCAATATAGAGGATGATTTAGGGCCCGAGCTAGAACCCTCTAGCACAAAGAACATTTCGATGGGGGAACAGTTACTTCCTGATCAGCAACGTGAACTACGTAGGTTAATTGAGGAATTTAGCGATGTTTTTTCTAACACGCCCGGTAGAACTAACCTCGCTGAATATGACATTATCTCTCCCCCAGGTGTCACAGTGCGAGAGAGACCTTACCGGATCCCGGAAAGTCGACGGAGTGGCGTTCGCAAAGAGGTATGGGACATGCTCGAACTTGGGGTGATTGAGCCTTCCAGGAGCGAGTGGTGCAGTCCAATTGTGATAGTGGCCAAAAAGGACGGCACCAACCGCTTCTGCGTTGATTTCCGCAAGGTAAACGCTATTGCCAAGTTTGATGCGTATCCCATGCCTCGGGTCGACGAACTCCTAGATAGACTGGGGACGGCGAGGTTCATCTCCACTCTGGATCTGACGAAGGGATATTGGCAGATCCCGTTAACTCGTAGTTCTAGAGAGAAAACCGCATTTTCAACACCAGAGGGGCTGTTTCATTTTACAACCATGCCGTTTGGGTTACATGGTGCGCCTGCTGCCTTCCAGAGACTGATGGACCAGGTTTTACACCCACATCGTGAATATGCGGCAGCGTATATTGATGATGTGGTCATTTACAGCTCCACCTGGCGAGAGCATTTGGCTAGGATCACAGCCGTCCTTCAGTCTCTAAGGGCAGCCCGGCTGACAGCTAACTTGCGAAAATGTGCGTTTGCCAAAAAAGAAACGCAATATTTGGGGTTTGTAATGGGGAATGGCAGGGTGAAACCCGTTGTCTCCAAGGTCCAGGCCTTGGTAGACGCGGCAATCCCCAAAACCAAGGCTCAAGTGCGGTCGCTACTGGGGTTAGCCGGTTATTACCGCCGCTTTATCCCCGAGTATGCCACAGTGGTTAATCCCTTAGTTGACCTCACCAAAAAGAGCGCACCAAATTCAATTAAATGGTCAGAAGAATGTCAGGGGGCGTTTAATACTGTTAAGCAGAGACTTTGCCAGGCCCCTGCTCTCATCACGCCAGACTTCACTAAGAGATTCATCCTCCACACCGATGCTTCGGATGTCGGCTTGGGTGCAGTCCTGTCTCAAATGGTAGGCGGAGTAGAACACCCTGTTCTGTACATAAGTAAAAAAATGCTCCCTCGGGAGCGCAACTACTCCGTCGTCGAAAAAGAGTGTTTGGCCATTAAATGGGCTACTCACTCTTTAAGATATTACCTGCTGGGACACTCATTTGATCTTGTCACTGACCACGCCCCACTCAAGTGGTTAAGCACAATGAAGGACAGCAATGCCCGGATAACTCGGTGGTATCTGGCATTGCAGCCCTTCATGTACCATATGGTACACCGTGCAGGGAAAGACCACCAAAATGCGGATTATTTTTCCCGGGAGGGGGGAGTAATGGGAAAGGTAGGTTTAGCCGAGTGTTCCTTCGGCTCCACTCTGAGCGGTGGGATATGTGACAGAGATCGAATGAGTCTTAGTGTTAGATCTCCCTTTCGACCTGTGAGAGCACGGTGTACGAGGAACAGAGTACCCTTAATGAAATGGCACGACAATTTATTCCGTAGGGTAGATGGAAGTCGGTCAGTTCGGAAGGGGGCGGAGCTATGGCACCCGAGCTCAGTGACCCAGACGGTAAGCGGCGTGGCATCCGAGGACTGGAGGAGCGGATGCGCTCGTTAACCTCGGGGTGATGGGCAAGGGTATAAATAGGGGGCATGGCTTGAGTGATCTGTTCCTGTGTATATGGTTAAATTATATGACCAAGAAGGAGCCCGTTTGTGAGATCGACCGTGAGTGTTTTGTGTCTGTGTTCTAACACTGTGTGTCTTGTGTGTTGTTGTCTCACTAAAGATTACTGAGCACGATCCGGAGCTGCAGCCGCAGGCCAGCGACAAACCCGGACTTCACCACTCACCTTTTCACTACTGGAACTGTCTTTTGTTTTGCACCTTTTAGCACTTAAATCACGCACTGTCTTTGTGTTTGTGTTTAGTGTGGGTGTCGGAACGGGACTTTGGGGTTGCGGGTCAAACCCGTAGGATTATAACGAGAAGTGATACACGCCGCTGTATCACTTCCAGCATTATTATTAGTTACAGGTTTTGCCTTGAGGCTCTGGACATTTATTAATTTAAATAAACACCCTTGCACCTGTACCAACGTTTGTCTGTGTGATTCTTCTGCACTGCACTCACCTGCACGTCATTACCACTTTGCCACAATGTTATATAATCTTACCGTGTATACTGTATGCTTAACATCCAATCCCATAACATGTAATGACAATTATATGCACAACTGCATTACATTTACTTAATTTACATTTATTTAGAACTAACGAGTGTATATAGTTTGCTTTGACCAATTTCACAACCAATTTGCTAACAGCCTAGGCTTACAGCTCTGTCTATCCCTTGACACATTACATTGTTAAATTATTTTGCATAAATGAATGCGAGTACTTTATGTAAGCAATTTAAAATAGTTCATAAGCACAATAACACACATACAGAGACCACCGATGCCTTGGGTACATTATTTTAAAATGAACATGCAAGACCTAAGATGGCATTGCTTGTAGTGTTCAAGTATAATATTGTAGCGTTGAGCATGCTATGGGCAATGTTCTGCGGCGGTGACGGTGGAAAATAAAAGATCAGACCAGGCAGTGAGGTTAAAATGGAATAGCTCTTAACTTGAACCACACTAAATAGGGATACGTCTCCAATTCCCTATAACAGTCGTACTTGGAGTTTGAAGATTATTAATTATTACGGTTTACTGCAGCGGCGTTCGATCGATTTCTGTTCGATCGATCCCAAAACCCCACGTGAAGCTGCAACTTAACTAGCGGTCTTGAAGTGCATCATATGGTGGTTTCTTAAGAGCGTAGGCAGGTTTGAAACACATGAATTATTTAGCAAAATCAAGTGTGCAGATATATTTTTCGTTTGGTGAACTATTATGTTTTTGGTTTCTATGGTGTCACAATGCATTACCCAAACATTTCACGATTCCCTCAGACCGCTCGTGAACTCAAGTAGAAGTTCAAGAGCTAGTAGTTTCAATGATGTTTGGGAAACACTTACCTAAACGATGGTCTTACTACATTGGTTTGGTAAAGTAGCTATTGAGAAAAGCGAACCCGACTCAGAACACAGAACAGAACAGAACACAAACAGCGCACTCACGTCAACACTTGCAGACTGCACAGAAACAGCAGGCAAGATAACAGCGGGGAGAGAGAGACACACACAAAATACAATACAACCCTGGCGCCCACAACACTTAACACAGTACACACTGGACAAAAATTGTTTTCAAATTCCCCTGTCTAAATACACCCCCACAGTCCATCCATTCGCACCACCGCTACAGTATCTTACACTTTTGCAAATCCAGAATTAAACCATTTTTACGAATTTTATGAATTGTGATATATCCTGTTGTGTTTGTTTAAAGTTATGCATTCCAGATAACGTTTCTGATCAATGATAATACCATTTAAGATTTCCTGTAGGTTCTACTCTTCCTAACTGTATTTCCTCTCTTCTGTAGGATGAGTTTGACAATCACCCACTATATCCAGGAGCACCGCTCAGTAAAAATGAAAGTGACCTTTGCATTGAAACATCGACTGACAGATTCTGCTTTGGATAATCTTCTTGAACTTATGTCATGTCATGTTAAAGACTTTCCTAAAACAACCAAATACTATCTGTACAAAAAGTTCAATTGTGCAGACTTGTCATCTATGGTGCTGCATTTTTTTTGTAAAATATGCCAATCATACATCTGCCCTGAGAATGATAATGTAGATTCCTGTCCAGAATGTGGTGAGGGGTTTAATAAAGAATTAAACAAAAAGGCTGGTCACTTTTTCATCCAGCTCCCATTGAAAAAGCAGGAACTGCTTGAAAAAGAAGCCGTTTTAGATTCCATCCAGAAAAATGTCCACACTAGAAGCAGAGAGATAGGTGATGTCACATCTGGGAAACTGTACCAAAAAGTAAGGAATTCCACACAGTTTGGTCAGAATGGCATTTCTCTTCAGTGGAACAGTGATGGTGTTTAAGTATTTAAATCATCCAGAAGCAGTTTCTGGCCTATTCAGGTAATGGTGAATGAACTCCCATACAAGTTAAGAATCAACAATGTTCTGTTGTCATGTCTGTGGTTTGGCCCAGGAAAGCCCAGGATGGATAGCTACTTGAGTGTTTTTGTTAAAGAGTTAACTGATTTGCACGAAACAGGTGTAACAGTAATAATTCCAGGAGAAGGTCAGAAGGTTGTTAAAATACATACTTTAATTTGTTCAGCAGATTCGGTGGCTAGACCAGCCCTTCGTAACACAACCCTGTTTAATGGCAAGTATGGTTGTGACTTTTGTCTGCATCCTGGTCAGCATGTTCACAAGGGAAGAGAATTCACTAGAGTACACCCCATTAAAGAAAAAGATCCACCTATAAGAACTCATGAACAGCACAAAGCAGATGCAATTGCTGCTTCTGAAAGTGGAAACCCAGTGAATGGTGTTAAAGGCTCTTCCCCGTTGTTGTTTTTACCTGTTTTGAATATGTCACGGTCTTTTGTATCTGAATACATGCACTGTGTTCTTCTTGGTGTAGTAAGGGGGATTTTACCTTTGAGATACATTCAACATTGGTTTTACTTGGTCTATTCAGTGAATAATCTTTTGACAGACTCAATTACTAGAGAAACTCTTAGAAAAGTAAGTGTGGTTCTTAAGGAGTTTGTAAACCAAACTGAGACTCTGTGTGGTAAAAGTCACTTGACCTTTAATGTCCATCTACTTCTGCATTTACCTAGAGGTGTTAGTGACTGGGGAGCTCTTTGG
Organism: Acipenser ruthenus; assembly: GCF_902713425.1. Lineage (NCBI taxonomy): Eukaryota > Metazoa > Chordata > Actinopteri > Acipenseriformes > Acipenseridae > Acipenser > Acipenser ruthenus. The sequence continues at coordinate 21,825 of NW_026708811.1, forward strand.
GCAACCTCTGCTTTCCCTTATGAAGGGTACAACAGGGTATTAAAAAGCCTTTTCTAGGGTACACAGAGCGTATCAAAACAAGTGTGTGAAATGTATACTGTGATAAAAAAGGTAAAAAAGCTACAAGCATACAAAGTGCCAGTGAACCTGTACATATTTTCTTAAAAAAACTTATTGGATCAACAAGAATTTCTACTTGGTCATCAAGTTAAAAAAGAAGTACTTGTGTATGACAGGTTTATTTACAATCATGTTTTGTATCGCACTAAAAACTATAACCATGTAATGAAAAGGTCTAACTTTACAGCTGAATTGCAAAATAGTCATGTTGTTGAACTAACCTCTCTTCTGCTAGTAAAGTGCAGAGATGGGCCATGCTCTGTTCATGGGAGAGAGATAGCTATATTGACTGTGAAGAAACTGGAAAAAAATTGCAGATTTTATATACAGTAGAGAGTTTAGCATATCCTCAAACTTTCTCATTGAAATTCACAAGAATGATAAAACAGAGGCTGTGTTTTTGGACCATTTGGAAAGGAAATGTGTTAGGATGTCAATTGATGAGAAGAGTTCTGTGAATTTCATGCCAAATGAAGTTGAAAGGGATTAGGTGTTTCATACTTTAAAATGAGCGTTTCAACAATTCTTCACAAATTAATCAATGTTAACCATGTTTTCATCAGAATGTACAAAACAATTTTCATACGAAATTATTATTACTAAATTATTAAAGAGTAAATAGATTCAAATTCCATTTTAATGTTGTTTTTTGTTTTACTTATTCCTAATCTTGTTATGAGGTTGGCAATCATTCGGAGTTCTTTGCTGCAATATTAAGTTTTATCATTTTTCTCTTATAGTTTTCTCTAAGTAGCTTTGAGCTAAATTACTGCTCTAGACTGCTAAGTGACTGTCCATTTTTTTATTTTCTGATTCCAAAAGTTCATATGATGCTTGCTATGACCTTTCAACTCTGTTGGCAGCATTACAGGACCTATTAGAATCAGGAAGCGCAACAGAAATTTTAGATGAACATGAAGCATTATCAAGCCTTATAACATGGACATGCAGACATGTTTGTCAGCGTGAGCAATACACAGTTAATGCCTGTGTCTTCCTGATGTTTTACATATCACAGACAGCTGTTTCTCACAGCTAGAGCACCACTTGGAAATTAAATACTGTGCAAGTAAAGAAGGAAGGCAGCTTGCAGGAAAATTAAAAAAAGAACACAAGTGACTGCAATTGTCCTGCCCTTTTCACAAATCACAAATTCACAGCCTAGCGATAAGGACGTGGTACAACTCTTTCTGTTTTGACATGTGTAACGTGCAGTGTTGTGTGGTATAGTGCCATTACGGATTCTGTCCCCTGTCGATGAGAAGAGAGGAGGTTAAGAGCTCTAAAACCATGTATGCAGACGAGCTCGGCTCTTTTGCATTGTGGTTTAGATGCTCACTTGGAGTGCGTAGGGTTGCCAGTTCACGCCCAGCCTCCACCCTGTTACACATGTATGAACAGGATAATATAGTATTGTTATTGTCAAAAAGAAAACGTATATGGTTAAAGTAAAGGAGTCTGTACATCTGTTGATTTATTTATATTTTTTAAAAATGTGCATATTTGTATATAATAATTTATTATATCTATTTAAAATTTTGTAGGACAATAAATTCTGTCCATATTCATTATGGCTGCTGCTTTGTCTTTTTAAATATTAAGGGTTACTTGAAGTTATCTGCAGGCAACACTTGTGTTATTTACTATGATGTGCTTTTATTTTGTTTTAAAAAGTTTACACACCCCAGCTATATCAGAAATATTTTAAAACAGAATAAAATAAAACAAAAACAGCTCTGCTTAAATTTATTATACATTATTTTGTTCCTACTAATGTGCTATTTTCAGTATCTGGTAATTAAATAAATAGGTTTATTAAACGGTTTATTAAAAGTTAAGTATTTTGCTTTATTCAATCTATAAACCTAGTATATACTGTAAAAGTCATTCTTACATTTTCAGTCCTAAACAGAGTCATAGTATTATTCTTTTGCATACTATAGGAGGAGTCCTATTGAGGTACTATAGGGAGACCCTTTTGAGTACTATAGGAGGATACTTTTTTTTAAAGAATCCTACAGGATTCCTTTAAAACCCTTTTAGTCCTATAGAGAGTCCTATAGTACTACTATAGGATTCTATGGGACATTTCCGTAAGGGTGACTATGGTCATGGAACTCAATTCTGACCCTGGTCAAGTAGCACTATTCTGACTCTGGTCATATGACAAATGACTGCTTCCTAACGCAATTTGTCAAGGCACCGACGAGACGGGAAGCATGCCTTGATTTAGTCTTTTCAAATAACGAAGACAGAATAACTAAAACAGAGGTCAGAGAGCCATTGGCAAACTCAGACCACAACATGGTTTCATTTGAAGTGATTTTCAAAACCCAAAAAGTAATGACTAAAGCTAAGGTTTACAATTTTAGAAAAGCAAACTATGAAGGTATGAAACAGAGACTAACAGAAGTAGATTGGAGTAAAATAGAGAAAACATCCACAGAAAAGGATGGCTGTTTTTTAAAAATGTAGTACTAGAGGTGCAAAACAATTACATCCCAAAAGTAGACAAATCTAAATCTAAAACAAAATGGCCAAAATGGTTTAATAGATCAATTTAAAAAAAAAAAAATATTCAGCTGAAAAAAGGCACTTTACAGAGCGTTTAAAAGGGACCAAAAACAAAGTACACATAAAGAGTACTTGGAACTGCAAACATAAGTCAAAAAGGAAGTTAGAAAGGCCAAGAGAGAGAGAGAGAGAGAGAGAGAAATGAACATTGCTAAGGGGGCTAACACCAATTCCAAAATGTTTTTCCAATATATTAAAAGCAAGAGAATCTTCAAAAGAGGAGGTTAAATGTCTAAGAGACACAAATGGCAAAATCATAGACAAAAAAATAGCGAATATATTAAATGATTACTTTTCACAAGTTTTTACAAAGGAGGATACGGACAACATGCCCCACATGCCCCACATGTTGACCTGTTCCTATCCAGTTTTAAATAACTTTAGCATAACAGAGGCAGAAGTGTTAAAGGGACTAGGAGCTCTTAAAATAAACAAATCCCCTGGGCCGGATGAGATCCTCCCAATAGTACTCAAAGAAATGAAAGAAGTTATTTACAAACCGCTAATCAAGATCATGCAACAGTCTCTTGACACAGGGGTTGTACCGACAGACTGGAAAATTGCAAACGTAATACCGATCCACAAAAAGGGAGACAAAACTGAACCAGGTAACTACAGGCCAATAAGCCTGACTTCTATTATATGTAAACTTATGGAAACTATAATAAGATCCAAAATGGAAAATTACCTATATGGTAACAATATCCTGCGAAACAGTCAGCATGGTTTTAGGAAAGGGAGATCGTGTCTAACTAACCTGCTTGATTTTTTGAGGATGCAACATCGACAATGGATAATTGCAAAGCATATGACATGGTTTATTTAGATTTCCAGAAAGCTTTATAAATAAAGCAAGCATTGCTATTATAAAAAGATACCCTTTCTACTTCAACAGACGCATACTGCAGCGAAAACAAAAACGGAAGTACTTTGGAAACACACTGATGACGTCTCCCTACACGTCTCTTCTTACAGAAAGAGGTGGCAGGGCAGCTTTGTGATTAAGGGAAGAAAAGAAAGCATTACCTCACACAAAAATACCGGAGTAAGGAGCCACTTTGCTGTAATTACACCACCATACTTTAGAAAGGGACTCAGCTGTGTAGGGTTTCATTCTGTAGTTTAGTTTTGGACTTTGTTGTGATCTGTATTTCATTTACTTGCACTTATCTGCTCCCTATTGCACTTAACCTAATCTGAAGTATTTTGTATTTCACATGCGCTCGTAGCTAACCCGGATATAACGATCAACACTGTTCTCCGCTCTGGAGCTGCCCCGATATCAAATCTTACTGGGTTTTGTAATCGCTCTTATTAGGACTGAAATCATTGTATTTTCTAGCTTTGCTCTTAATTGTACTGTAATTCTGGATATGCATTTTTTTGTATACAACTGTAAGGTCGCCCTGGGTAAGGGCGTGTGATAAGAAATAAATAAATAAATAAATAATAATAATAATTTAACCTTTGTTTTTATATGCGTGCGTCTCATGTGCTTCACAAAATTATAACTATATAAATAAAATGTATTATTATTATTGTTAGTAAAAAAAAAAAATATTAAATGTTAACTCCCCTTTTTTTTGGTTAATAACTTCTGTACATTGAGTTGCTGTAGTTTGAGGAGACTTGATGGGATCCGGCTCTCAGCGTGCTGAAACATACTTCATAATAAACACGGCACTTGTCTCTGTTTTAAGCCTGCGAGGCTGGGTTTTGTATTATGTGGTGTGGGCTCGGTGCTCTGTATTTTGAAACGGCTTTCAGAAGCAGACAGTAGCATATACAGGTGTTTAGGTGTGTTATGGTTCCTGGGCTTTTCAGTTACTGTGCCCCGCATCTAAGGAATTCTCTTGCTCGGAATATTCGGGAAGCAGGTGCAATAACTTCTAGTTTAAGACTTTATTTAAAACCTGACTTTCAGTCCATAGCTTTGATTAGATTATCCAATCTTTGTGTTGTTAAGCACTCAGGCGCTATGGACGTGTAAAATTGTACCGCATAGAAACACTGGCAGCTATAGCTCTGGTTACAGTAATACTTACCGGGGTCTCCTATCTGTACCGACGTATCACTATCGGTATCACTTCAACTTATAGAGTCAGCCATCTTGCGTAAACACAGAAAACACTGACGTTACACTGTACACCCAAGAACGTGTGACGCGTTTAATATCTGAACGGCACGTGTGTATACATGTATAATAGAAACGTTCTATTCCTAAACAGCAGTGTTTATACGTCATCAGGTGTTGACGTTTAGTCATTTGGAACTCTAAATAACGCTCAACGTTATGTGTTTTTAATCTGTGCTTTTTTTTTGGATAAGTTGAATGTTTATATTTTAAACACCAGCCCTGTTATAAACCTGTACGAATGTTTAAAAAATGTTTTACAAATCATAAACGCGTCCATGAGTTTACAAAACAAACTAAATCCTAAACACATTTAGAATTATAAACACAGTGACGTGTTTGAAAAGCGTGACAAATACGTGTTTTAAAGTTAAACACTCGGTCTTACTGCGTACGATATTCGACTGCAACATTATTTTTGTTATTGTTTAGGCTCGATAGGTATTTAAAAAATTTGGTTAACATGTATATTTACAAAATTAATAACAAATGTAAAATGGGGCTCCCGAGTGGCGCATCCAGTAAAGGCGCTCCACGTGGAGTGCAGGATGCGCTCTATAGTCTGGACGTCGCGAGTTCAAGTCCAGCTTATTCCTTTGCCGACGGAGGACAGGAGCTTCCAGGGGGCGGCGCTCAATTGGCCACGCGCCGCCCGAGGGGAGGGAGGGCTAGGTTGGCCAGGGTGTCCTCGGCTCACCGCGCACCAGCGACCCCTGTAGTCTGGCTGGGCGCCTGCGGGCTTGCCTGTAAGCTGCCCGAGAGCTGCGTTGTCCACCAACGTTGTAGCTCTTGGGTGGCTACATGGTGAGTCCGCAGTGTGAAAAAAAGCAGTCGGCTTTTATATATATAGTGTTTTAAATTATTATGTTTTGTTTTACTATTAGTTTTACTTGTTTAGTTGTAGTTTATATAGTTTTTAGCGAAAGCTAAACATGGCAACGTACGTGGTCTTTCTATAATGAGCAACGGGAGTGAAGTTGGTTCGGAGGATTTCGATACCAGCAACAGTGATGCTGACTTATCACTCAGTGATTATGATGAAGAGGATGTGGAGCCAAGAACAATACAAACTGTACGAACAGAAGAGCATGCAGTTACTTTACAGGTAAGCCAGCTGCAAACGGGAAGCTGTTTGGTTTGAAATGGCAGTGCTGTGACTAAATACTATCAAAACACAGCACTGGGTACAGGCAATGCGGCAGCCAGATCCATCACAATGCCTGTGCAAAGTAGCTGTGTACAAGCATTTGTGACTATCCCTCCAACACAAGCGAAGCAGACACTGTAAAAAAGGTACAGGGTCTGCTATGAAAATTAAAACAAAAGAAAAGACAAAAGAAAAGAAAAATGTGCAGTGGTTGCGAAGGCAATCCCGGGTTCTGTTGTATTGAACATTTCAATAAATGGCACAGAGCAAGTCAAAACTGGCACACGTTTTGAAGTTGTATTTATTTGATAATTATTATTGTTATTAGCAGCTTTTTTGTTTTCATTGTTAAAAAAAAACAAAAAACGTTTTTATCTCTATATTGAATATGGGTATGTAGTACACAGCAGCATAAAGGGTTAATGAAAAACACAGTTTAAGTAATTTATTTGTGTTTTATTCATCATATGTTAACATTTTATAGCAACTACAGATTTGAAAACATTATTATTATTATTATTATTATTATTATTATTATTATTATTATTATTATTTTCAAAATCTGGTACCTGGGAAGGGGTTTCATTTTTACATCTGGAGTTGAAGTGGTTAATAATAAATGAAAATACTTACTGTTAAAAGGCTAGCAAGTTGGTTAAACTCTCCTGGTAGCATTAAGCTTGCTGTGCAGTATTGCTTGAATAGTGTACGAGTGTTTGCCTTCAATTGTTTGTATAAAGTTATTTAAAGATTTTGTTTTCCTAAGCTTTATTGACAAAACCCAGAAGTGTGTGTGGGGTGGCGCAGTTGTTGACATTCGTGTGAGCTGTTTTTAATCAAACTGTCAGATTGTAATCTGTCTGCATCCATCCGTTGTTGATATTAAGAGTTATTTCTTCACCACTTCCAAACCCAAATATTACACTACGAATTGTGTTTTGTTTGCTGTCACTGAAAGCAGATCAGCGCTCAGCCTTTGCTGGGAACACGTGACGTGGGTGTAAAAAAAGTCACGTGATAGAGGGATACTACAGTATAGTTTTATGTCGTAGAGATTGGCTATCCAATGTGTCACTCATTCTGGAGCTGTGTATAGCAATTGCGAAATGATGCGGCAGGGGCGGGGCTTTACTTCAAACAGATATCGCGTGGTTTGACTGTGGCGCTGAACTGTAAGATCGCAATGTACATATTTCTATTTTTTAGTTTGTATTTATACTGCTGGGTTTTTACTGGAGCAATCTAGGTAAAGTACCTTGCTCAAGGGTACAGCAGCAGTGTCCCCTACCAGGGATTGAACCCACGACCTTCCAGTCAAGAGTCCAGAGCCCTAACCACTACTCCACACTGTATAAAAAAAATATTACTGTGTTATTATTATTATTATTATTATTATTATTTATTTAATTTGTTTTGCATTCCACTTTGTATCATGAAAGAAAATTAAAACGTTGATTAATATACGAGTTTTGCAAGTATGACCTGTATCATAATATTGCAGACAGAAACGGACCCCGATTGTAGCGGCGGTAAGAATCCAAGAGTACAACTTTTATCTTCCAAAATAGAAAGCTATTTTATTGATGAAATCGAGTGAACAGCAACACTCGGGCTGCTCTTAGCTGACCGCCAGAGCGCCCCAGGAGAACGCCCCCCACTGCCCCGTGCCTGACAACGGGGTACCGGCAGGACACCCCCGTCCCGCCCCCGCGTCTCCAGCAGAGTAAATCTCCGCGACAACAGAGATCAAATCATGTGAGAGAAGGGAACACGCGGATATCACGTGACTAACACGCTGTCACCGCCCCGCTTTCATTGGAAGAGTCACGCGGAATGATTTGAGACACGTGATCAGTCCTCTCTCATTGGTTAACGCCCGTCGCTGGATGTTTCCACAGCGTGATTTGTACCATCGTCCACAAAACCGTTTTTTCCAGTATTTTTTTGTTAAATTGGTTATTGCAAAGTCAAATTTGAAAAACACCAAACCCGGTAGCCGATTCCACAAAAAAAGACCACGTTTTTCCTAACACTAAAAGGTAAGTGCTGAGTTATTTATTACTCAAAGTGAAATGTATGTATTTGTTAATCTCCATCGATATGCATGAACATTCGTGTGTGTGTGTGTGTGTGTGTGTGTGTGTGTGTGTGTGTGTGTGTGTGTGTGTGTGTGTGTGTGTGTGTGTGCGTGTGTGTGTGTGGGGGGGGTCGGATTGACAGGCTCAACAAACCCTGTGAACGGGGTAGCATCTGGTGAAATACTTTTTGAGATACAGCATGGCGAAGAAAACAGCTTGTAAAAAAAAAAAAAAAAAAAAAAGAAAAATGAAGACGCTTTTGTATACACCTGTATCTCGAAAAGTACTGCTAATTTAGGAACCACACTTGGCATACACATAGTCCCGGGAGTGTAGATGTGCAACGGGGTATATATTTTCGGAGGGGTCCTGGTTTTACCGAAATTGAACCAAAAAAGATAACTGTCTGACGTCAGTGCCTGGTAGCGTTGCTTTCGACCGTTCATTTCACTGAATAAATAGGGAGGCATTGAATAGCCTATAGTTCAGCACACACGGGTCAGATCTGTGTTTCTGTCCGGTTAAAACTGGTAATCAGTGATAATAATGAGTGTTTGTGCCTTCAGTACTGGAGAAACTAATAATAATTTGTTCATTTAGGAAATACGTTTGCTTCCCCAAACACTCGTTTTTTTTGGCAGCCTAATAGAAGAACAAGTCAGCTGACTGGCCAAGCTTTATTTCTGATGAGCTCTCATTTTGGCAGGCGTCACAAATCTCCGCCAATTTACGTAGTTTTAGTGCCTCATTTGTTGAGCAATGAAAGAAGGCTTTGTGCAATATGAAAACAGCGGTAGGAATATTATTTTCTTCAGTGCGCTGAAACTATCTGAATATTCTTACAAACATTGCTGCACATTCATTCGAAGCCAAAAAGTCGACGTCTGTGTCTAAAATGGCAAGTGATGTGTGAGATTAACATAAAAACCAACAACAACAAAGTGATGCTTCAGATTTGGCAAGCGAGTCAGAATCGAGGGATACAGACCGCTGCAGGTAATGCACATCGCTCGAAAGTGCTTCACACTTTCCAGACACTGGGCAAAGGTACATGCTACGTATAGTGATCAACGTTTTGTTTTGTTGTGATCCTATTTTCTGTTATGAGGAGAGTAATAAACGAAAATTGTGGGGGGGTTTTGTACAACGCCACCTTTTCCACATATATTTTTTGAAGCGTTTATTTAAGTTACATTTGACAGTTTTCACTTGCATGCACAGCTTAAAAAAGAAAAAGTAAACCCCAGTAATGCTGTTACTTCATGAAAATGTGTCATTTGCCACTTTGTTTATTGCGAAGAAACTACAATGGCAGGGATAAAAAAAGAAAGAAAAAAGCGATATCTACTTATGTACTGTTTCTGCCTGAAATACACACGTGGAAAGTGTATACTTTTATAGTTAATCCAGTGGAGCAAAGTAAAGCCTTCACAACCTATTCTGGAATAGTACAGTTTTACATATTTTAGGATAAATAGTATTGTGCTGCAAGCATTCAAGTTAACTAACGAGCTTTCGTTAGTTAACTTGAATGCTTGCAGCACAGTGATTGTCAGAACATTTTCTAGTTTTAATAAAATTAAAATGAATAACATGCTGTTTTAATAGCATTACAGTGAGATTTGTATAATTGTTTGTTTGCAAGGTGTCATTTGAATACTGGTCAGGAAATGGTATTTGCTTAATATTTTTATTATTAATGGTGATCAAACATTGTAACTTGTTAAGTAGTTATTTCTGAGATGTATTAGTTGATTGGTGCAAGTGCAGTTTTGCAACGTTTTGTTACTGTATGTAAAGTCTGATCGGATAGTCAGATTTTCACGACCATTTAAACAACCCCCCACCACTACGCACATCTTGAGCGCCCTGTGGCCCCCCAAGGTTTGGAAATGTCCTTATCTGGCCCGCCAGAGAATGTAATTGAGTACCACTGCTGTAAATGCTTATGATCTTGTATAGCGTAGGTTCTAAAAAAAAAAAAGTGAGACGATAATGTTTTGCCAAATAGAATAAAATACAAATGCATACTGTTATATGTATGCGTGTTATATATTCCATATTTAAGCACATACATTAAACACTTTCTGCTATTTGTTTACTGTATATCGCTGCCAAAGGAAGTTTGAGATTTTTTAAATTAACACAAAGTTGTTCTTCAACTGCTACAGAATGTTTATCTTGAAGAGACCTTCTTCACAACACGAAGTAATTTACTGACACTATCGAGAATCTCTTATATCAAATCATTAATCGTGGTAGCTAGCGTCACTTGCAGAGACTTACGCAGGTAGGCCTATATATTAATTTAGCTGTAAGACATTTTCCATCGCTGAAAAAAAAATAGACTTCATGATTAATCTAACTTCAGGTAATTCAGTGAAATATTTTACTTGCCGATATATATTTGGGGACGGCCCACCCCTCCAGACTAGGACATATTTTAATGCCTTCTATGTAATGAATTAAACATTTGCACAATATTCTAGTTCACAATTTAAAATGGAGAAAATGTAATCCCACTATATTGCTATCTATTGCTAGTCAATTATGTTAATGATTTAAACTATTGACAACATGTTTAAGAACATATGAAGTGGGAAGCGTTTAAAATCTTGAAAAAAAATGTATGTACAGTACTGTGCTTAATACGAGTTAGGCCTAATGTATGTACTCTACTGTACTTAATACGTTTCTGATTTTACATTTCTGGATTGCAATGAGATATAAAATACATCTTACAGTATGTCTTTAAAAAATGTAGAGTTTTGACATAGGTTAGATTTAGGTTTATGTTAAGTTGTGTGCTTAACTGTTTGGGTTTATTTTAAGTTTTTTGACTGTAGTAGTAAACAAAAAAAACACGTTTCAAAGGCATGTGGAAATGCGGGTGCATGAACGTTTTATCATTTTTTTTACAAATGGTAATTTGGAGCTTCAAGGAATTTTCCTGTGCTAAGTTTAAACAAGAAGAATGACTTTGTTCGGATAATTTTGTACAGTGGACATATATATGTATGGCATATTATATCATACGTTTGCTTCTGGCCAGAGCCAGTTTGGCGGGTAAATACTTTTGTCTCTGTTCCATTTGGTGGGGGTGGGGGGGAACCCTCGAATTCACCTGCAGTTGCAGATTTTCTTTTTCTCTCTCCAAATGTTAAGCCACACAAAACAAGCAAAGTTGGGTTGCAAATGCATCGTTTTGATTGGGTCGTCAGCCAAGCAGGAAAAACATTTAATTGGATTATTACAATTTGTACTGTGCTTGCTGTTGCCTGATGCTAGAGCTTCTTATTTATGATGGTAACTTGAGGTATTTCAGTAGAAATGTTCTACTTTAGTTCAGTAGGATTTTTGATGTCATTACAGAAGTAACACTTTTTTTATTCCGTTTGATACTAGACATATTCAAAGCTACACTGCAGTCGTTATCAGTAGAGTATGTACATAACACTGATTGCATACATTCAACTTTTGCTATACAATATTTAAGAACTGGTAGACCATAGATTGATGCATGAAAAATACACAGCCAAATCTGATGTAGAGTCGACTCCACTTATTTGCATATTGAATAATTGTATAATAATTGCTTAACTGCATAGCATGCAGCTGGTCCCGTTTTTAAGCGCATAATTTTCTATGATTGTATGGTACTAAATGCACATTTCGCGGTCCCGAAGTCCGTTGTTCATTGCATTTTAATTTGGATAATTGCATAATGCGAGCAATGTTCAAAAAATATATATGTTTGCGTTTGAGTTTCAAAAATAGCAGTGACGTAAGCGCATAGCAACTGTATGACAGCGGGAAAAGCAGGCACGAAAGACAGTTTTTTACAGTTGTTTATCAGCTCAATCGGCCGACTACTATGCATACTTCCATAAAATTATTTTTTTGCTACGTTGTAGTCAGAAGATCTATAGTAAGGTACTGTGCACCCCTGTTTAACTTTTATTTTTTACTGTACTGTATTACAATATATGAGTTTAGGCCGGCTGTAATATACGGTACATTAGTTTACATTATTTTACTTTTCATATCATAAGTTGCCAGAGAATAGTGTTTTGTATTGAGCGTATAACATTTCAAGTTGGTTTATTTTTGTGAACTTGTCCAATATTTTAAGTTACTCGTAATGAAATATAAAAAATAAATAAAGTTATGAATCTGATCAAAACGAATCATATACATGTACGCCCACTGTATTCCCTCACTCGGCGGTCCGAGCCCATGCAATTATGCTGTCTCCTGTAACTTGTATCCTCTTTTACTTGTTTCACTATCTATCATGAATCATGGAAATACTGTACAGGTGAAAATGCCATATTGATGAGCTTGATAGTTTAAGACGTATAGTTCATGTATCAATAACATAAATGTAAAATTTGGAAAAACAGAACAGGCTGAGTAGGAGCCGTTAACATTGGATTGGCCCAACTATACCTTTGATATTACTATATAAACAGTACTGTAGTATTTGTGTTTTTATTATACTGCAGTGAATGTAATTACAGGGTGTTGCCAACCAAAAACATAAAAATACAACATTTTCCAAGTACACCTGGAGGTCATGTGTTAACTTGTCGTTTTATTTGTTTTAGTGTAATGAAGACAAGATCCATCTACAAATACACAGGCTGTGATTAAAGCCTGACATCACAACTTCATAATCGTATATAATCATTATTTTAGTCATTGAGCAGACGCTTTTGTCAGAAACAACTTACAGAGACTATTTATTTAACTAGGAGAGTTACCCATTGAGACGGAGGCCTCATTACAAGAGGGTCCGGGGGAGGGGGGGAAGTGGGGCACAAACACACTTTTAACCCTAATTAAGGTAGAGGGACTTTAGGTAGGCCGGATTGTATAACCTGCTTTTTGGATTTGGCCATGACACCGGGATTAACATACCTGCTCTTACGAAGAGTGCCATGGGATCTTTAACATCCACACAATGTGGACAGGACCTCGGTTTAAAGATTGAAGTACTACTGAGCCAATTATATTTAAGTCAAACAATTACAAACAAAAACCCCCAAAACTACAATAAAAATCTAGATAAACACAATATAGAATTGTCCCCTGCTAAATGAATAACAAACTCTGTGTTGTGAATTATTCAGTCAGGAGTGGTCGGAGATTTGGTGGATAAATATAACGCCACTCTGGCAAATAGTCTTGACACTATTGCACCTTATAAAATAAAGAAACTATCTACAAAAATATTTTCTCCTTGGTTTAATGATACAACACGTATGCATAAACGTATGTGTCGCAAATTAGAACGCAGATGGGAGATCGACTGGACTTCAGATATATTATCAAAGCTGGAAAGATAGTATTTTAACATATAGAACGTCACTGTCTTTAGCTCGATCTGTTTATTTCTCCGATCTTGTTGACAAAAATCAGATTTATTTTTCAGTCAACAGCAAGATTAACAAATCCGCAATCAGAGCGCGTTACACAGAATATTCCTCCAGTAAGCTGTGAATCACTTCAATAAAAAAGTGACCGACATTAGGAATCAGTTGAGCAACTACATACTGATATAAACAATTATACAAATATTCTTGGTCCGTCTGAACCCAACCAAATCTTACAGCACTTTTGCTTGACATGTGAACAAGAGCCGGATGCCATAATTAAAAAGACTAAACCCACAACATGTGCATTAGATCCCATTCCTACTACACTTTTGAGAAAAGTATATCCAAAAATAAATAACACAGTTTTAAATATTATTAACAGCTCACTCTCATCAAGTACTGTTCCAAATTCTTTGAAGACTGCGTAGTAAAACCCCTGCTCAAGAAGCCTACCCTTGATCCCAATGTGCTTAATAATTACAGGCCTATTTCTAATCTCCCTTTTTTTGTCCAAAGTGTTAGAAGAGTAGTGGCTGAACAATTAAATAGATTTCTTGCTGCACAGAATATTTCTGAGAAATTTCAGTCAGGTTTCAGGCCTTATCATAGCACCGAGACGGCACTAATTCGAGTGGTAAATGATATGTTGATGACTTCTGACATGGGCTCGCCTTCAGTACTTGTTCTACTGGATCTAAGTGCTGCTTTCAACACCATTGATCATTCTGTCATAATTAATCGCCTTGAACATTTAGTGGGATTGTCAGGTACTGTCTTGTTCTGGTTCAGATCCTATCTCTCTAATAGGTTTCAGTTTGTTAAAGTTGAGGAGGCGACCTATTTTATGTCAAAGGTTACGTGTGGGGTTCCTCAGGGTTCAATTCTTGGCCCAATTCTGTTCTCTCTATATATGTTACCTTTGGGAAATATCATTCGTAGACACAGAGTTCATTTTCATTGCTATGCTGATGACACTCAGCTTTGCCTGTCTCTCAAACAGGGTGATGTATCTGCTGCTAATATTTTGAATACCTGCCTTGCTGACATTAAACATTGGATGTTTAAAAGCTTTTTAATGTTAAACTCAGACAAAACAGAATTGATGATAATGAGACCTCAGAAGCAATACAAGAACATAGATTCATCTGATTTTCTACTCGACGGTCTCTGTACAGATTCTAGAGCAGAGATAAAAAAAACCTAGGTGTCACTTTTGATTCAGACCTCTCCTTTGAATCACACATTAAAAATGTTACAAAAATGTTCTTTTTTCATTTAAGAAACATAGCTAGACTGAGAGGTATGCTTTCCAAGCAGAATGCAGAGAGATTGGTGCATGCTTTTATATCTTCAAGGATTGATTAATGTAACAGCCTTTTTGCTGGTATTAGTAACAATGTTATATCTCGGCTGCAACTTGTACAGAATGCTGCTGCAAGAGTTTTAACTGGGAGTAAGAAACAAGATCATATCACCCCTGTGCTAGCGTCCTTGCATTTGCTTCCTGTTCGATTTAGGATCGATTTTAAGGTGCTATTATTATCCCACAAGGCTCTAAATTGCTTAGCTCCACCCTATTTAAAGGATCTTTTAAAACCATACGTTCCTAATCGTCCACTTCGATCACAGGATGCCAGGCTACTTTCCATACCAAGTATTCAGAAACAAAACTCAGGTGGTAGATGCTTGAGTTACATTGCACCGAAATTATGGAACGACTTCCCAGTACTATAAAGGAAGCTCCTTCTGCCAATGCTTTTAAATCTCATTTAAAAACACACTTGTATAGCTTAGCTTACGCAAGTTTTTAAAGTGATATTCTCTCGCTTCTGTATATGTATATAACATATAATTATATGTGTGTTTTATTGCTGATTTTATATATATATATATATATATATAAATTTCTATGTGTGTTCTATTTTCTGATTATTGATATATATATACAGACGTGCTCAAATTTGTTGGTACCCCTCCACAAAAAACGAAGAATGCACAATTTTCTCTGTAATAACTTAAAACTGACAAAAGTAATTGGCATCCGCCATTGTTTATTCCATATTTAATAGAAATCAGACCTTGCTTTTTGATTTTTTATTCAACATAATATTGTAAATAAGAAGATGGCATGGACAAAAATGATGGGACCGCTAACCTAATATTTTGTTGCACAACCTTTAGAGGCAATCACTGCAATCAAACGTTTTCTGTAGCTCTCAATGAGACTTCTGCACCTGTTAACAGGTAGTTTGGCCCACTCTTCCTGAGCAAACTGCCCCAGCTGTCTCAGGTTTGATGGGTGCCTTCTCCAGACTGCAAGTTTCAGCTCTTTCCATAGATGTTCGATAGGATTCAGATCAGGACTCATAGAAGGCCACTTCAGAATAGTCCAATGTTTTGTTCTTATCCATTCTTGGGTGCTTTTAGCTGTGTGTTTTGGGTCATTATCCTGTTGGAGGACCCATGACCTGCGACTGAGACAGAGCTTTCTGACACTGGGCAGTACGTTTCGCTCCAGAATGCCTTAATAGTCTTGAGATTTCATTGTGCCCTGCACAGATTCAAGGCACCCTGTGCCAGGCGCAGCAAAGCAGCCCCAAAACATAACCGAGCCTCCTCCATGTTTCACTGTAGGTATGGTGTTCTTTTCTTTGAAAGCTTCATTTTTTCGTCTGTGAACATAGAGCTGATGTGACTTGCCAAAAAGCTCCAGTTTTGACTCATCTGTCCAAAGGACATTCTCCCAGAAGGATTGTGGCTTGTCAATATGCATTTTAGCAAATTCCAGTCTGGCTTTTTTATGTTTTTCTTTCAAAAGTGGAGTCCTCCTGGGTCTTCTTCCATGGAGCCCACTTTCGCTCAAAAAGCGACGGATGGTGCGATCAGAAACTGACGTACCTTCACCTTGGAGTTCAGCTTGTATCTCTTTGGCAGTTATCCTTGGTTCTTTTTCTACCATTCGCACTATCCTTCTGTTCACTCTGGGGTCGATTTTCCTCTTGCGGCCGCTCCCAGGGAGGTTGGCTACAGTTCCATGGACCTTAAACTTCTTAATAATATTTGCAACTGTTGTCACAGGAACATCAATCTGCTTGGAGATGGTCTTGTAGCCTTTACCTTTACCATGCTCGTCTATTATTTTCTTTCTGATCTCCTCAGACAACTCTCTCCTTTGCTTTCTCTGGTCCATGTTCAGTGTGGTGCACACAATGGTACCAAACAGCACAGTGACTACTTTTCTCCATTTAAATAGGCTGAATGACTGATTACAAGATTGGAGACATGTGTGATACTAATTAAGGAAACTAATTAGTTTGAAATATCTCTATAATCCAATTATTTATTATCTTTTCTAAGGGGTACCAACAAATGTGTCTGAGATGGCTGAGAAAATGGATGGGCAGAAACCCTTGGATCCTTCCCCACTCTTGGAATATGGTAATTAAATCAGGAAGTACTTCACTATATACTGCTGAATATCACATTATGGGGACTCTCTCTACCTTTGGGAGACATATAACATGCCCCTACAAAGTGATTTCATGTGTTTCACATCTACTGTTACCGTGCATGTGATTCTCTTCTTTCAGAAACTTCGGAACAAGAGTCTTATTCAGACAGGGGCCAGCTAGGTGGGAGACTTCAAGGGGTGGCTGAGATAGAGAATCCCCTCAATGGGATCGGGACTAAAGTAACAAGAGGTATGTTCACAACTGAAGGAGGACAGGAAGGGCCTCACAATGATGGACAACCAGAAGACATTCAGAACAAGGGACAGCTGGATTGGCTTGAAAGTTGCTGCCTAAACAACCCAGGTAGATACAGTTTGAGGCATTTACTTGTGTGTTCATCTCTAATGCAGACAAAAGCCACCAAATGTACATTGCTGTGCAAAAGTCTTAGACACATTCTCGAGTTACAATATCTCAAAATAAACTATACTTGAGCAGCTAATATGAAGTGTTGTAGTAGCTAACCCATCACATTTATCCAGCTCTTTCCATAGATGTTTGATAGGATTCAGATCAGGACTCATAAAAGGCCACTTCAGAATAGTCCAATGTTTTGTTCTTATCTATTCTTGGGTGCTTTTAGCTGTGTGTTTTGGGTCATTATCCTGTTGGAGGACCCATGACCTGCGACTGAGACAGAGCTTTCTGACACTGGGCAGTATGTTTCGCTCCAGAATGCCTTGATAGTCTTGAGATTTCATTGTGCCCTGCACAGATTGAAGGCACCCTGTGCCAGGCGCAGCAAAGCAGCCCCAAAACATAACCGAGCCTCCTCCATGTTTCACTGTAGGTATGGTTCTCAACGGGGGGGGGGGATGTATTTTTATTTGATATAAAATGTATACATGACATGGTAGTATTAAATCAGGTTGATTCTATGGTAGTATAACCCGCCCCCCCCCTCCAGAAAAAAGAAATAAAATTGTGCAAAATGTCTAAGACTTTTTCACAGCAGTGTATATCTCCACAAGTCACTCCATTAATTATCAGTCTCGGAGCCTGTCGCTACTGGAGAGAAATATTGTTTTTGATAAGTCTCTACCTTTGGGAGACATATAATATGTCCCCACAAGGTGATTTCATGTTAAATCAGAAAGGGCGCTACAATATACTGTTGAATGTCACATTATGGGGACTGTCTCCCAAAGGTCTATGTCCACGTCAGCCAGTTAATATTTTCAGTGTTGGGTGGCATCTTGATATGACATTTAAATGGCTTTTCTTTAAGCATCCACGTGAGGGAAGCTTGTATGTTTTTTGTAAATCTGCAGACATTACCAGCCTCATCACACCTATAACTGCTTTGATCTTCTGAACTGATCGCAATGTTGAATTTATATTCTCTGCATTGTGGAAACTCCTGTAGAAAAATCTAACTACTGGTCACGTTGATCTGTGACCTAAGATGGCTGCCAAATTGCGGTCATGCGACGTTCGTTTCTGGAAAATAAAGACCAAACGCTTTGAGATATTGGCTTCATATATGCTACGCAACTTCTATTTTTTATGTGTGCTTTATTTTGTTTCTTAATAAATAATTCAGTACTTTGCCAAGACATGAGTTGCATCACAGGCTGATAAGTTATAAAAGTAGTGATATTTGAATTGAACCCTTTTAGGACGAAGCGTTTTTTAGTGGGATGGTCCCCCAAGACTAAGGTTTTTTTTTTTGGCTGTTCTTTATTCTCTTCCTATAAAAAAAATCACTTTTTTTTTTTTTACAGTGAGAATTCATTTCTTTTGATTTGCATTTTAAGTCCTTGTGATCTAAAATGCAATGTCAAGCACAGCATCCCATGTCAAGCACAGAATCCTTCATTTTTCCAATGCTTAATGATAAGGTAAGGTTTCTTATTTGTTCATTAGAAATTAAGAACCATTACCAATGATAGTTGACACATGCTTTGCGATATCTTCAAATTTGGTACACTACTGTATTATAACATTCTGTTGGACAAGGGTCATTATCTGTGTCATTATTATTATTTCTTAGCAGACGCCCTTATCCAGGGCGACTTACAGTCGTAAACAAAAATACATTTCAAGAATCACAGTACAAGTATTAATACAATTAAGAGCAAGATAAAATACAATTATTTCGGAACCTTTACTAACATCTCAGAATCCACAAGATAATAGTGCCTAATTTTTCTCCTCACTGTGAGACAGAGCTTGCACCACCACCTTGCGCTTGTTTGAAAAATATATACAGCTCTGGAAAAAATTAAGAGACCACTGCAAAATTATCAGTTTCTCTGGTTTTACTATTTATAGGTATGTGTTTGGGAGAAATGTTGTCAGTAGTTTATAGAATAAAACAAAAATGTTCATTTTACCCAAATTCCAAATAAAAATATTGTCATTTAGAGCATTTATTTGCAGAAAATGACAACTGGTCAAAATAACAAAAAAGATGCAGTGTTGTCAGACCTCGAATAATGCAAAGAAAATAAGTTCATATTCATTTTTAAAACACCACAATACTAATGTTTTAACTTAGGAAGAGTTCAGAAATCAATATTTGGTGGAATAACCCTGATTTTCAAGCATAGCTTTCATGCGTCTTGGCATGCTCTCCACCAGTCTTTCACATTGATGTTGGGTGACTTTATGCCACTCCTGGCGCAAAAATTCAAGCAGCTCGGCTTTGTTTGATGGCTTGTGACCATCCATCTTCCTCTTGATCACATTCCAGAGGTTTTCAATGGGGTTCAGGTCTGGAGATTGGGCTGGCCATGACAGGGTCTTGATCTGGTGGTCCTCCATCCACACCTTGATTGACCTGGCTGTGTGGCATGGAGCATTGTCCTGCTGGAAAAACCAATCCTCAGAGTTGGGGAACATTGTCAGAGCAGAAGGAAGCAAGTTTTCTTCCAGGACAACCTTGTACTTGGCTTGCTTCATGCCAAAGCTACCCGATTCCAGCCTTGCTGAAGCACCCCCAGATCATCACCGATCCTCCACCACATTTCACAGTGGGTGCGAGACACTGTGGCTTGTAGGCCTCTCCAGGTCTCCGTCTAACCATTAGACGACCAGGTGTTGGGCAAAGCTGAAAATTGGACTCATCTGGGGGTGCTTCAGCAAGGCTGGAATCGGGCAGATTTGTCTTTGTGAAGGACGCATGAATCAAGCCAAGTACAAGGTTGTCCTGGAAGAAAACTTGCTTCCTTCTGCTCTGACAATGTTCCCCAACTCTGAGGATTGGTTTTTCCAGCAGGACAATGCTCCATGCCACACAGCCAGGTCAATTAAGGGGACAGTGGAAAAGAAAATCCAAAAGGTGTTGTTAGCGGACGATTGTTACAGTACAGGGATGGTGGTGGTGAAAAACTGAAATTTCCGGTCAGTATGAAAGAGATACTGTTGTGCATATGCATTTATAAGGCATTTCGGGCACTTAAGATGCAATGCGACAAGCGAAACTGTGCAGTGATGCGTCAAAATGAATAGAACCTATACTTTTGATAAGTATCTTTCACACGACAAGCTACGCAGGAACGGTACCAGGGCAGCACTGGACTGACGAGAAATAAATAGGATTGAATCCGATTTTTTGCGATTTGACGCACGTCAACTAGGGCATTGAGCAATCGGAGAACAGCTTCAATGCACGTGGTCCAGCAGGGTGAAGCAGTTTCCAAAATGACGGAGGAAAAATACTTGTCGTTGAAAAACTACCCAGAGCTTTATGACAAAGGCCATCACAATTATAAAGATACAGATTTGAAAGGGAATATATGGGAGTCCATTTCGAAAGAACTGGATAAGCCTGGTATGTGTGATTTATTGCCATATGTGTTGAAATACCATCAGAGAAGACACTCATAATTTCCACATCATGTTGATAAGTAGTACAAGTCTTGATCATAGTTCTGTCAATAGCAATTTTGAACAGTTGTATAGATCTGGCAATTTTCAAACCTATCGCTGCTGGTTTGTGTGGTCATGTCGCTGCGAAAGGTCTCGTCGGGAGTCGTTGCCAATTAAAAAATCACTTTGTGTCTGGTGTGTGGAGACCTTTACTCATCCACTTTTTAATATGTCTTAAGTAGACATTGATTTAATTTATATGTCAATTATAAAACCATGGCAGCCACTAAGCCAAGTCAGTTTTCCCCATTTACTATTTTTTTTTTTTTTTTTTTTATTAAACAATAAAACAAACTGGTGATTTTATTGTTTTAAATGAATCCCAACTTTGGTGTTTGTGAAATAGACACAGATTCCAGGTGCAGGGAAAATGGTAGAAATAATATAATATCCCCTGTCAGATTTTGTTTTAAAACAACCCCCAATACATGTACTTGAACCAAATTTATTTTTCATACATTTATATATAAAAAATATTAACTTCATAAATTAATTTAATGTATAGAGTTATATGATGAAAATGCAGATTAAAGTATTGTTTTTTCTATATGGTCTCATTGTTCCGGGGATTGCTAAGCATACTAATGAAATCAAGTTATATAGCCCACTATTGTGTGCAAGTGGATCTTTCAAACTGGAGGACACAGAGATTGCTACATCAATCAATCTTGCTACAGTCCGCCACTGATGAAGTAACTTCATAATTGTATTTGTTATCTTGTGCAGGATGAAAGTATACAAGATGGGCCAAAGTAGATGAAGACCAAGTGCTTATCTATTTCAAGCCTTACAAGGTGAAAGCAGAAAACAAATGCCAGGTGAGATTGTAATGATTGTAATGGTGCCATACATATATTGAATATTTAGTTTTCTTATACATTCTGTCTGAGTCCGTTCAAAGTAAACACTCCCCACCCCCAATAGCATAATCCTTTGGCATTTTACTATATTTTTAGTTTCTTTATTGGGGGTGGGGTGTTTGGGTATCCATATGAATTTTCCTGACAATTGGATAAGTTTGACGTAGGTGTGACATAGGGTCAGATGTAGAGGTGGGATGCTAAGAAATTCTCATGGTATGATAACTATCAGAAAAAATACCACGATTATCATATAATTATATTGCAGTGTAATTTTTTATATAAAATATTCAACTGGTTTTCAAATATGCAGATTAACACAAATCCACACACCTGTACTTTATTGGGTACCAGTATCTTTGCCTTCAGTCAGATTTATCAAGGTATTTGCATCAAAATGGGATTTACATCCTTTTTTTGTGAAGAAAACAATGTGTTAATATTGCTAGTAACAAACAATAATTTAGGCATACAGTACTTTTGAGTCTTTTAAAAGCCCTTTCACAAATGGTCGTTTGGTGCATGCTGAAGTACGGTTCAGTTCATTTGCAGGCATAAATGAAACATCCAAAACAAACTGATTCACCCCAGAATTTGCACCAAACCAATCGGCCTGAGACTACTTGTAAATACACAGATATACTGTATATGGTGCAAACTGTATTTGTGTAAAGACCATCATAAATATGCCCTGTTTCTTACATGCGGCTACTTTTTTATGTAAAGCAAACACCTTTGTATAATGGAACAGTCCAGGGATTATGGCTAGTCTGTAAATGTTATTGTGTTTTTGTTTGTTGTTTTTTTTTTTTTTTTTTTTTATATAAAATGTTAATTATTGTATCATTTAACAACTAGAATAATGGCTGGTTCAGTGTGTACTACCAGGGAATAATACCATAGAGAGGTTTTGGGGAGAGAGTTTTGGGGACAGGAACCATTCAGATGGTATTACCCCTGGTAATACACACTAAACCAGCTATTGTTTATTGTAATATATGGATTTGAGTCTGAACAATATGTGTCTTCCCTTTCGGGTCTGCGTGGTGGATAGACTGAAATGCCAGCTCTGCACAAGCCACACTTTGAGCTCAAGCTGATGTGTTGAAGTGATAATACCATCGTTCAGAGCCCAGCGAAAATATTACCATTTGGGTATTACAAGATTTTTTTTCTATGACGCACAGTAGTATTCTTTAGGTCTATCCATGTATTTCAATAGATTAACCTATATTAATATAAAAACATAAGAACATAAGAAAGTTTACAAACGAGAGGAGGCCATTCAGCCCATCTTGCTCGTTTGATTGTTAGTAGCTTATTGATCACAAAATCTCATCAAGCAGCTTCTTAAAGGATCCCAGGGTGTCAGCTTCAACAACATTACTGGGGAGTTGGTTCCAGACCCTCACAATTCTCTGTGTAAAAAAGTGCCTCCTATTTTCTGTTCTGAATGCCCCTTTATCTAATCTCCATGTGTGACCCCTGGTCCTTGTTTCTTTTTTCAGGTCCAAAAAGTCCCCTGGGTCGACATTGTCTATATCTTTTAGGATTTTGAATGTTTGAATCAGATCGCCGCGTAGTCTTCTTTGTTCAAGACTGAATAGATTCAATTCTTTTAGCCTGTCTGCATACGACATGCCTTTTAAACCCAGGATAATTCTGGTTGCTATTCTTTGTACTCTTTCTAGAGCAGCAATATCCTTTTTGTAACGAGGTGACCAGAACTGAACACAATATTCTAGGTGAGGTCTTACTAATGCATTGTAAAGTTTTAACATTACTACCCTTGATTTAAATTCAACACTTCTCACAATATATCCGAGCATCTTGTTGGCCTTTTTTATAGCTTTCTGAGTCAACATAAACTCCTAGGTCTTTTTCATAGTTCCCTTCTTCAATTTCAGTATCTCCCATATGATATTTATAATGCACATTTTTATTGCCTGCATGCAAAACTTTACACTTTTCTCTATTAAATGTCATTTGCCATGTGTCTGCCCAGTTCTGAATGCTGTCTAGATCATTTTGAATGACCTTTGCTGCTGCAACATTGTTTGCCACTCCTCCTATTTTTGTGTCGTCTGCAAATTTAACACGTTTGCTTACTATACCAGAATCTAAATCATTAATGTAGATTAGGAATAGCAGAGGGCCTAATACTGATCCCTGTGGTACACCACTGGTTACCTCACTCCATTTTGTATTATAGGTAAAAAAGAGATGGAGGATTTTTTGTTCCAGCACTCAAATATAAGGCATGATTGGACAACTGTCAAAGTGAAGATATTCAACGAGAAGAGCAAGATACAAAAGCTTTCACAGAGACGTCTGGCCAACCTCCAGGAGTGACACTGGGAATAATTACTCTCATTATTTCATGATGTTTGTAATTAAACCTTATAACTGTAATTGTAATCGTGACTGCAATGGTGCTAAAATACAATAATGTGGATGGATATTGAATTGAGTCTACTAAAGGCTGTCATTCATACCTGAATTCATTGTATGAGGGACGTTCTAAATGTTTTTAAAACACATACACTAATGGGAACCACTAATTTTCAGCTTAGCCACCGCCTTTAAGAATGCACTTTTCATATAGTTTTTTTTCTGTGAAGTTTTTGCTCGATTTGTATAATTTTGCGCACGACTACTGGCCACGATTGCCTCAGGTGGATACACTAAGAACTTAAGCCTTTATATACCTGAAATATGTCATTAGCATTTCTGATTGGATTACCTTAACCCTTTGCGGTCCTATGTCGGACCTGGTCTGACATCGCAATTTTCCCTTTCCGGTCCAATGTCGGACCCTGTCCGACATCATCAAAAAGACACAAAAAACAGGTCTCTAGTCTTTTTTCTCCGGAAAAAGCCGAGAAAACTATTCAATGGCCGAGTGAGACCGATAGGAGCCGAGAGAAGCCGGAAAAAAAAAAAATAGTGGGTGTATCTCATGAATACTGATAGACCCGACACTACATAGATAACACGGACATACACAAACAAGATAGCTGCTTCCGCATCCAGCGCTCAGAGAATATCACAGACATTTGCAGAGCTTTTTGAGATGTTATAGTAATAAAATAATGACTTGGATCGCATTACTGAGGTGTTTGCTGGAGATGCAGTACTGAGTGTCCTGTTGTTTTGAAGTGTCTTTTAAACCTGTTTTACTGTGAAAAAAAAATACTTTTAAACAGCGCGTCTAAAATAAACTGCGTGTGTGAAAATAAATTGGACCTGACACGCACTTAATAAATGAACTGCAAAGGGTTAATATTTCACACAGCTACTATATTTCCAGTAACAAACATTAACTGATTTGGAGACTCCTGGTGACATGAAGTTGTAAATGCACACCATTTATTTATATATCATTTTTCATTTTCGTTTTACATTTTAATTAACATAAGTAAGATAAGTTAAATGTTTTAAACTCACCGATATCACCAAGATGTGGCTGGATCGGTCTAAGAAAACAGTTTGGTATGGTGGGCAATCGTTTTCTCGTTTCTTTTCTTTCCTGTTGGTTTGTCCTCTGCAGAGTGGGTGTCCCTCTTTAATCCTTTAAACTCTGCATATTTCTCAGCTTGGAAAGTGTCAATGTTGGGGCCGTTAATTGAAACAAACAGCATACTGTTCAGTGTGCTTACATGCATTCGGCTTCTCTGGTCGGTCAGAATAAGGTTCATCACACTAAAGCCACGTTCACATTCAGCAGTGGACCACAGGAATTACACCTACTGTGGTTACCAGTTTGTTCAGGTTATCCCCCATGCGCTGAGTATCTTTGTGCTCTCTGAATTCCTTTATAGTTAGAGGTCGTGAAACGTTGAATTTTAAAGTTTTGCACAGATTCATAACTTTATCGTCCCCAAACAAAATTCTTGCATCCTCTTCTACAGGCCATGATGTGGGGTTGAGTACGGCTGCCTCCTCCAGGACCCCTTTATCATCAAATCTTCTTTCGATGTTGCCAAATAAAGCTTGTATGAACTGCGTGCGGAAACCTCTGTATTTCATTTGTTGAGCGTCAGATGGCTGTGTGATTGGAACCCCTTTAAATGCACCGGCTCTTGAGAACTCGTTGTTCATTGTGCTGGTATTTATTCAATCTCTGTCCTTCATAGCACGTAGAGCTTTTAATGCAACATCAATCTCCGGCTTGACAGTGATGACAGTGGAATTCCTATTTTGAAGAAACAGGGATAGCGCTTTTAGCGTCTCGAGTGCATCTTTCATTGTTGCTACTTCCATTACAAACAGCCAGTTTGTCATCTTCCCCAGTAGACCACCACATTCTGCTTTGTCCTGTGAAGAACGTGAGATGTCTGTTGAACCATTTCTAAAAAATGTAACAAGGGCAGGGTAACTTTCCCATAAAGCAGTCACCGATGTGCAGGAAGATGACGGCCAACGGACGTCAGAAACTCGACCAACCTTGTGTATATGTACACAGAGCTCAGCAGCCACAGCTTCAAGTTGCCTCTGGTTCTTGGGACTTAGTGAAAAAAATGAATACAGTGAATCGATTAATAGCTGAAAATGACTTGCTTCCTTTACTGTTCGAACAGCGTCGTGAACAGCAAGCTCCAGTTTGTGGTTCATGCAGTGAATCTCGATTAGATTGTTGTTGATCTGTTCTCGCAGAATTGATGCTGCCCCTTTGTATTTCCCCAGCATCGATGCTGCTCCATCAGTTGCAAAACCCAGCAGACGCTCTCGAAGTATGTCTGCAGTGATGCCATACTGATTGAGGCTGGAAAGCAACTCATCTGCAATGCCAGCACCTGTCCCCGACTTTAGCGGCACAATGTTAAAAAAATAGTTGCCTAAAATAATATAATTGTATGTAAAAATAATGTGATATGTTGTAACAATTGTAAGTTGCCCTGGATAAGGGTGTCTGCTAAGAAATAAATAATAATAATAATAATCAATTACATACTTTGCAAGTTGTGCAGCCATTTTGTCTGCTACAAACGAGAGCATATTACAACCTGCATGGTCGGAATGCAGCATGTTCCCAGTATCCAATCCATTAAGCTGCTGTAGCTGCAAAATGTTTGGATGCATCTTAAATGTTTTCTTTACAAATCATGTAGGCTGTTATCATTATGCTCGTCGTTTTTTCCGATCACTGCAGTGCTGTTTTCAGCAGCTTTCTCTATGGCCTGCTTTTGTCTGGCTTGCGCTATGTGTTCACATTTCATATGAGACTTGCATTTACCGTGTTCACTTATTTTGTCATTTAGTTTTTTGGCTGATGTTGCAGTTGTGCCATTCATAAAGGCCTGGTCAATTCCAGGTCGTTCTTTTATATGGGTTCCCAGATCACGAATTGCTGAACAAACCGAGCAAATGACTGAACCGCTGGGATTAGCCTTTAGCCAAGCGCGATTAGCCTTCCATTTTTTGAAGCGAGCCTGCCCTACACAGCCGCCGATATTAATTGCCTGCTCTTCTGAGGCCCCTATGCTCTCCTGTGTGTCAGTACACATAGGGTACATACCTGCATCGTCACCTTTGATAGCTTTATTTCTGCCGCTGCAGAAATAAAGCTGTCTAGAGGATGAGATGTTCAATTTGAGCCCAGTTTTGGCTGTTTTGGTGATTTTTTGTATTTTTCATTCATTAGTAGTAAACTGGCAGTTATAGAAAAATAGCTGAATATGTCAATGGTTTCCTCCCAGTTTCTCAATATCTCCACATTTCTTAGCCACATAGTCAGGTTTAATGTAAACTAGAAGTTGTGATCTTCAATTTAAACCCACTTTTGCCTGTTTGGGGGATTTCTTTCATTATTAGTAAACTGGCAGTTATATACCATTCTGTTCAATACAGTTGATTTGACTGCACAGCAAAAACCAGCTAGCTTTGAGGCTGCATACCTCCATAAATAGGAAAGTTCCACACATATTGCAAAAATGCTCTAGTCCACAGTGATCAGACCTACAATTTGAGACCATTTGGTGATAAAATGCAGCTTTGTGTCAATTTTAAACCACCCCAGACGTTTCTGTGCAATACTGTTTGTCATTTGTTCAAAGGCGTACAAATAAACACCTGTATTTGTTGACAGAGATGCTGTGTCAGTGTATAAACACCTGTATTTGTTGACAGAGATGCTGTGTCAGTGTATAAACACCTGTATTTGTTGACAGAGATGCTGTGTCAGTGTATAAACACCTGTATTTGTTGACAGAGATGCTGTGTCAGTGTATAAAGGCCTGATCTCATTTACACAGGGGCTGTGTCAGTGTATAAACACCTGTACTTGTTGACAGAGACCGACTTTATACCTTAGAAGAAGGTAAAGCTTTTTTTTGTAGCTCTGGTCATTTACTTCGATTCTGGCTGTGGTCATATAACTCAATTCTGACTCTGTTCATGTAGCAGTATTCTGACTCTGGTCATGTAACTCAATTCTGACTATGGTCATGTAGCACTATTCTGACTCTGGTCATATTCCAGTATTGTCACACTAAGTTCCA
>NW_026708811.1:60000-67500 GCF_902713425.1 Acipenser ruthenus
CCGCCGTGCCTGAACACCGGTGCAAGACCGGCCCGCAGGGGCCCTCCCTAGTTGGGCTGAAGAAGCCAAAGGGTGAGTGGAACTGGAGAGAGAGATGGTCCCGCGACCCGACTCGCCTCCTTGCCCTCGCCCTAGTCCACAGTAGGGCGGTCGGACAGGGTTTTAGAACAACAAAAAACAAAACCACACCGAGACTTGTCCAGGACTTTTTCTTGGAAAGTGTGAGCTCTGGTTCAAGTGCGGAGCCTCCCACAGCATGGACCCGACAGGAGGAGTCATCCCGGCCATCTTCCCCTGCCCAGCACAAAGCCTCCAAGCCTGGCTTCAACTGATCACTCACAAGCATTTTTCTGACACCTCCGTCCTGACTTAGAAATATTTTTTGTTCTAAAAACCCTGTCGACGGAAATCTCCGCGGGTCCCCCCGTTGTATCTCAGACATGGAGTCTTTATGGGCAACGGGGCCGAAGTCACACTGCCAAGGAGTCGCTGCCACCCCGCAGGACATTTCAATCTTGGCCGTTTACAGACTTCCATAAACTGCCCTGCTATGGTCATGGTCATGTCATGTTAACGATAGGCGACATGACTATGTCTTTTTCAACTCTTAGTTTCTGGCGGAGCCAAAAAAGTCCGGACTATGGTCATCTAATGTTAAAGATAGGATTTTTTTTTTTAAAGTGCTCGGCCAATGACCATGTCCACCAAAAGGCTCGCATTGAAGGTAGACACGACCATGTCCACAACGGGACTTAGTCTCTAGCAGCAAAAACATGGAGGTCACCAAGGACACAAACGGCACACTGCTGCTGAAAACAGAGCCTCCAAACCCCGCGAGGGCAACAGGCTTCAAGTGCACTGAAAGTCAGCGACACAAATGGCACACTGTTGCCCAAAACAGAGCCTCCAAACCCCGTGAAGGCAAGAGACTTAAAGTGCATTAAAAATAAAAAAATGTAAGGGACTGTCACAAAGACGGCCAGAGTGGGTGGCGTCAGACCAGAAGCAGGAAGGAATACAGAGACAGTGGTTGTGATGATGAGCTGAGTGCAATGGCTGCACTCAGCGTTTATTAACAAATAAAAGGTTTAAACAATGGAATACAAAACAGGACACGGCACTTGACGCCAAAATAAACAGACAGACAAAACGAGTAAACACTTAACAAACGGTGCACGGAGACAAACAAACACGGTGAGTACAAAACACTTATAATTATGATTTAACACTATTTAGTTTCTCCTCTCTCTCTCACCCGTTCTCCTCTTCCGAACACCCAACCCTTAGTGCAAGAAACGTGCATCTATATATACTGTTGTGCTGGGATTCAATTACTAATTAATTACTCACTTGAATCCCAACACGTGAATTCATTACGTGAAACCCCGTGTTCACATATTATATTTTAAATGCACGTGCGTGATGTGCAATCCCGTGCCTAAATACAAATATACACTATTTAAATACACGTGAAACACAGACCCGTTTATATCCCGTGTACCAATGACTATACACCAACATTTACACACGCAACATACACACAAAACACACAAATGCACACAGGGGCGGGGCGCATTGCCACATATACCCCCCCTTGTGCGCAGCACACATGGCCTCAACGGCCACCTCCCCCCTTAAAAACCCAGCAGTCCAGGACAAAGTCTCGGGCTGGGAAGGGAGGCTTCAGCGGGCCCGTGGCTGGCCATGCTGTCAGCACCCCTGCCGGTAGTGGCACGGCTGACAGCATGCTGGTCCCGTCCTGCAGCGAAAAAGCTGCGGGGGCAGGTGGTCCCCCGACCTCCCCCTTCTTCATAGCCGGCAGCTCCCTCCTGTGGGGCTCCGGCCACAAGAACTCCTGCAGCGAAACTGCTGCTGGGGAAAGTGGTCTCCAGACCTCATCCCCCTTCTTCGTGGCCGGCAGCTCCCCTTTCTGGGGCTCCGGCCACCGTACTCCCTGCGGAGGTACGGGCAGCAGAGGCAGCTCCAGCTCCTCTGCTCCAGGCGGTGGCGGAGGCAGAGGCAGCTCCAGCTCCTCTGCTCCTGGCGGTGGTGGAGGCAGAGGCAGCTCCAGCTCCTCTGCTCCTGGCGGTGGTGGAGGCAGAGGCAGCTCCAGCTCCTCTGCTCCTTGCGGTGGCGGAGGCAGAGGCAGCTCCTGCTCCTCTGCTCCTTGCGGTGGCGGTGGTGGAGGCAGAGGCAGCTCCAGCTCCTCTGCTCCTGGCGGTGGTGGAGGCAGAGGCAGCTCCAGCTCCTCTGCTCCTTGCGGTGGCGGAGGCAGAGGCAGCTCCTGCTCCTCTGCTCCTTGCGGTGGTGGTGGCGGAGGCAGAGGCAGCTCCTGCTCCTCTGCTCCTTGCGGTGGTGGTGGCGGAGGCAGAGGCAGCTCCTGCTCCTCTGCTCCTTGCGGTGGTGGTGGCGGAGGCAGAGGCAGCTCCTGCTCCTCTGCTCCTTGCGGTGGTGGTGGCGGAGGCAGAGGCAGCTCCTGCTCCTCTGCTCCTGGCGGTGCTGGCTCCCTCTGCTGTGGCGGCTGGGCATGTGCGCGCCATGCTGCCTTCAGCAGCATAGCGAGAGGCTGCTGGGGGACACCAGCATCCTGCCCTTCTCCCCCCCAAAAATTTTCAGGGGGTTGAGCCTGTAACTCCTCCCCTTCTGGCTCTTGGGGCTGAACCAGCAGGCATTTTCCCTCTGCTGGTGGCTTGGGTCCCAGGGCTGTGGAAGCCCCGACTTGCCTCCCTTTGGGCTGTGGACGCCCCGACTCCTCCCTTTTGGGCTGTGGACGCCCCGACTCCTCCCTTTTGGGCTGTGGACGCCCCGACTCCTCCCTGTTGGGCTGTGGACGCCCCGACTCCTCCCTGTTGGGCTGTGGACGCCCCGACTCCTCCCTGTTGGGCTGTGGACGCCCCGACTCCCCCCACTCAGGTGTAGGACGTTCGGGCTCCTCCCACTCAGGCGTAGGATGTTCGGGCTCCTCCCACTCAGGCGTAGGACGTTCGGGCTACTCCAACTCAGGCGTAGGACGTTCGGGCTCCTCCCACTCAGGCGTAGGACGTTCGGGCTCCTCCCACTCAGGCGTAGGACGTTCGGACTCCTCCCACTCAGGCGTAGGACGTTCGGGCTCCTCCCACTCAGGCGTAGGACGTTCGGGCTCCTCCCACTCAGGCGTAGGACATTCGGGCTCCTCCCACTCAGGCGTAGGACGTTCGGGCTCCTCCCACTCAGGCGTAGGACGTTCAGGCTCCTTCCGCTTGGGCTGTGGACGCTCAGGCTCCTCCCGTTTGGGCTGTGGACGCTCAGGCTCCTCCCATTTGGGCTGTGGACGCTCAGGCTCCTCCCATTTGGGCTGTGGACGCTCAGGCTCCTCCCGCTCGGGCTGTGGACGCTCAGGCTCCTCCCGCTCGGGCTGTGGAGGCAAAACCAGCAGGCATTCACCCTCTGCTGGTGGAGATGGGGACAGCAGGTACTCCTCTGCTGGTGGTCCTGCTACCTGGGCTGCTGTTCCATTTATGGTTGCCTCCAGGTAGCTGAGGACAAACTCCACACCTTCCTCCAAGGTGTTTGGGGTGTGTTCCTCCTGATATGCCTCCCATCTCTCACAGTCCATCATCCACAGAGCCCGGACGACCATGGGCAGAGACTGGGCCTCCAGCCCAGCATTCTCCAGGAACCAGCCCCGCAGTTTGATGGCGTCTTCTGCCATTGACTCTCTTTTTTTTTTTTTTTTTTCCCCCCCAAAACAATATTTGTAATCCTCTTTTCTTTTTTTCTTTTTTTTTTTTTTTTTAAATCCAGACCCCTCCTGGTCTGACGCTTGGAGGCGCGGCTATCCCACGATGACACCACGTGTCACAAAGACGGCCAGAGTGGGTGGCGTCAGACCAGAAGCAGGAAGGAATACAGAGACAGTGGTTGTGATGATGAGCTGAGTGCAATGGCTGCACTCAGCGTTTATTAACAAATAAAAGGTTTAAACAATGGAATACAAAACAGGACACGGCACTTGACGCCAAAATAAACAGACAGACAAAACGACTAAACACTTAACAAACGGTGCACGGAGACAAACAAACACGGTGAGTACAAAACACTTATAATTATGATTTAACACTATTTAGTTTCTCCTCTCTCTCTCACCCGTTCTCCTCTTCCGAACACCCAACCCTTAGTGCAAGAAACGTGCATCTATATATACTGTTGTGCTGGGATTCAATTACTAATTAATTACTCACTTGAATCCCAGCACGTGAATTCATTACGTGAAACCCCGTGTTCACATATTATATTTTAAATGCACGTGCGTGATGTGCAATCCCGTGCCTAAATACAAATATACACTATTTAAATACACGTGAAACACAGACCCGTTTATATCCCGTGTACCAATGACTATACACCAACATTTACACACGCAACATACACACAAAACACACAAATGCACACAGGGGCGGGGCGCATTGCCACAGGGACCCACACTGCCTACTCAAGCCCAAAACAGAGCCTCCAGCCCGGCCTGATCTGGCGCCAGGCGCGGGAGGGCAGCATACTTCCATCAGCATGGAAGTCCAGGACTGTAAGGGGACCCACCGCCTCCCCAAGCCGAAAACAGAGCCTCCAGCCCGACCTGATCTGGCGCCAGGCACGGGAGGGCAACAGACAGACTTCCAGGGAAGTGGAAGCTGCCAGGGGTGAATGGGAACTCTGCCCGGGGTGCAGAGCCTCCCACATGGCTTGACTTATTATTTTTACTTAAATATTTTTTTGATCAAAAGACCATGCCCTTAGTAATATGCACTTACCCCCCCAGTGTATCTGTTATCTAATAGCATTATGAGAGCAAGTCACTACTTCATGCCGACCTCCTGGAACTGCCGCTCGGCCACCCAGACCCACTTTGTCCACTAAGGTTTTTTGTGGCTATGGTAATGTATTATTATTATGTGTTTATTTAGCAGACACCTTTATCCAAGTCGACTTACAGAGACTAGGGTGTGTGAACTTTGCATCAGCTGCAGAGTCACTTACAATTACATCTCACCCGAAAGACGGAGCACAAGGAGGTTAAGTGACTTGCTCAGGGTCACACAGTGAGTCAGTGGCTAAGGTGGGATTTGAACCGGGGACCTCCTGGTTACAAGCCCTTTTCTTTAACCACTGGACCACACAGCCTCCAATCTAGCACTATTCTGACTCTAGTCAATTCTATTCTAACTATTGTCATGTAGCTCAATGGTGACTCTGGTCATGTAGCTCAATGGTGACTCTGGTCATGTAGCTCAATGGTGACTCTGGTCATGTAGCTCAATGGTGACTGGTCATGTAGCTCAATTTTGACTATGGTCAGTGCGGCAGTGTGGAGTAGTGGTTAGGTCTCGGGACTCTTGACTAGAAGGTCGTGGGTTCAATCCCAGGTGGGGGACATTGCTGCTGTACCCTTGAGCAAGGTACTTTACCTAGATTGCTCCAGTAAAAATCCAACTGTATAAATGGGTAATTGTATGTAGAAAAATAATATAATTGTATGTAAAAATAATGTGATATCTTGTAACAATTGTAAGTCGTCCTGGATAAGGGTGTCTGCTAAGAAATACAGTGGCTCTCAAAAGTATTCACCCCCCTTGGACTTTTCCACATTTCATTGTGTTACAACATGGAATCAAAATGGATTTAATTGGGAGTTTTTGCCACTGATCAACACAAGAAAAGTCCATAATGTCAAAGTGAAAAATAAAATCTACAACTTGTTCTAAAATAATTACAAATATAAAACAGAAAATAATTGATTGCATAAGTATTCACCCCCTTTGCTATGACACACCTAAATAAGCTCTGGTGCAACCAATTGTCTTTAGAAGTCACATAATTAGTTGAATGGAGTCCACCTGTGTGCAATTAAGGTGTTTCACATGATTTCAGGTTAAATACACCTGTCTCTGGGAGGTCCCACAGTTGGTTAGTACATTTCCTAACAAAAACTACATCATGAAGATGAAGGAACATTCAAAGCAAATCCGGAATAAGGTTCTTCAAAAGCACCAATCAGGGGTAGGATATAAGAACATTTCCAAGGCATTGAATATCCTCTCAGAGCACAGTAAAGTCCATTATTAAGAAATGGAGAGAATATGGCACAACTGTGAATCTGTCTAGAACAGGCCGTCCTCAAAAACGGAGTATCCGGGCGTATAGGGCACTAGTCAGGGAGGCCACCAAGAGGCCTATGGCAACTCTAAAGGAGTTACAGTGTTCCACGGCTGAGCTGGGAGACACTGTGCATATGGCAACAATAGCCCGGGTGCTTCACAAAACTGGCCTTTATGGGAGAGTGGCAAAAAGAAAAAAACTCGCATCAAATCTCGGCTAGAGTTTCCCAGAAGGCATGTGGGAGACTCTGAGACCAAGTGGAAGAAGATTCTATGGTCTGATGAGACCAGAATAGAGCTTTTTGGCCACAACGCTAAGCGCTATGTTTGGCGCAAGCCTAACACCGTACATCATCCTGAGAACACCATCCCTACCGTGAAGCATGGTGGTGGCAGCATCATGCTATGGGGATGCTTCTCTGCGTCAGGGCCTGGAAAGCTCGTGAAGATAGAGGGCAAAATGGATGCGGCAAAGTACAGAGAAATCCTGAAGGAAAACCTGCTGAAGTCTGCAAGAGACCTGGGACTTGGAGAAGATTCATCTTCCAGCAGGACAATGACCCCAAACATACAGCCAAAGGCACACTGGAGTGGCTTAAAAACAAAAAGGTCAATGTCCTGGAGTGGCCCAGTCAAAGCCCGGACCTCAATCCAATTGAGAATATGTGGAAAGAGTTGAAAATTGCTGTTCACCAAAGGTCCCCATCCAACTTGACGGAGCTTGAGCAATTTTGCAAAGAAGAATGGGCAAAAATAACAGTGTCCAGATGTGCAAAGCTGGTAGAGACTTATCCAAAT
This sequence comes from Acipenser ruthenus, assembly GCF_902713425.1. NCBI lineage: Eukaryota > Metazoa > Chordata > Actinopteri > Acipenseriformes > Acipenseridae > Acipenser > Acipenser ruthenus. The sequence continues at coordinate 66,930 of NW_026708811.1, forward strand.
AGACTCATGGCTGTAATTGCTGCCAAAGGTGCCTCTACCAAATATTGACTCAAGGGGGTGAATACTTATGCAATCAATTATTTTCTGTTTTGTATTTGTAATTAATCTGTGGAGAAGATCTTCCCTGTTTTTCAACATTTACTTTTCAAAACGAACATTTGTCATTCAAAAGTCCAACAGCATAATGCAAGGAGAATGGCTAATTCATTAGGAACAGTCATGTTGAAGACAGTACCAGTTTCAAATGATTAAAAACTGGGAAACTGTTTGAGAAAAGAAATATCTAAAATAGTTTATTTAAAAATATTTAATATATACACATTTTTTTAAGAAATACTGTTCCAATGGTCATTTCAAATGTGCTGCGAGTTTAAAATCGTCTGGAAATTAAACACTGATGCCTTTTTTAATTGTATTGTTTTTGAAAAAAGTTGAAAGGCTGGGAGAATCTTCTGTGGAGAAGATCTTCCCTCCCTTTCAACATTAATTCTCAAACTGAATGCAGTAGGGATTCAAGGAAATGCATGCACATGGATTAGGGAGTGGTTAACATGTAGAAAACAGAAAGTAC
>NW_026708811.1:77500-80000 GCF_902713425.1 Acipenser ruthenus
ACTTAGTCTCTAGCAGCAAAAACATGGAGGTCACCAAGGACACAAACGGCACACTGCTGCTGAAAACAGAGCCTCCAAACCCCGCGAGGGCAACAGGCTTCAAGTGCACTGAAAGTCAGCGACACAAATGGCACACTGTTGCCCAAAACAGAGCCTCCAAACCCCGTGAAGGCAAGAGACTTAAAGTGCATTAAAAATAAAAAAATGTAAGGGACCCACACTGCCTACTCAAGCCCAAAACAGAGCCTCCAGCCCGGCCTGATCTGGCGCCAGGCGCGGGAGGGCAGCATACTTCCATCAGCATGGAAGTCCAGGACTGTAAGGGGACCCACCGCCTCCCCAAGCCGAAAACAGAGCCTCCAGCCCGACCTGATCTGGCGCCAGGCACGGGAGGGCAACAGACAGACTTCCAGGGAAGTGGAAGCTGCCAGGGGTGAATGGGAACTCTGCCCGGGGTGCAGAGCCTCCCACATGGCTTGACTTATTATTTTTACTTAAATATTTTTTTGATCAAAAGACCATGCCCTTAGTAATATGCACTTACCCCCCCAGTGTATCTGTTATCTAATAGCATTATGAGAGCAAGTCACTACTTCATGCCGACCTCCTGGAACTGCCGCTCGGCCACCCAGACCCACTTTGTCCACTAAGGTTTTTTGTGGCTATGGTAATGTATTATTATTATGTGTTTATTTAGCAGACACCTTTATCCAAGGCGACTTACAGAGACTAGGGTGTGTGAACTTTGCATCAGCTGCAGAGTCACTTACAATTACATCTCACCCGAAAGACGGAGCACAAGGAGGTTAAGTGACTTGCTCAGGGTCACACAGTGAGTCAGTGGCTAAGGTGGGATTTGAACCGGGGACCTCCTGGTTACAAGCCCTTTTCTTTAACCACTGGACCACACAGCCTCCAATGTAGCACTATTCTGACTCTAGTCAATTCTATTCTAACTATGGTCATTTAGCTCAATGGTGACTCTGGTCATGTAGCTCAATGGTGACTCTGGTCATGTAGCTCAATGGTGACTCTGGTCATGTAGCTCAATTTTGACTATGGTCAGTGCGGCAGTGTGGAGTAGTGGTTAGGTCTCGGGACTCTTGACTAGAAGGTCGTGGGTTCAATCCCAGGTGGGGGACATTGCTGCTGTACCCTTGAGCAAGGTACTTTACCTAGATTGCTCCAGTAACAATCCAACTGTATAAATGGGTAATTGTATGTAGAAAAATAATATAATTGTATGTAAAAATAATGTGATATCTTGTAACAATTGTAAGTCGTCCTGGATAAGGGTGTCTGCTAAGAAATACAGTGGCTCTCAAAAGTATTCACCCCCCTTGGACTTTTCCACATTTCATTGTGTTACAACATGGAATCAAAATTGATTTAATTGTGAGTTTTTGCCACTGATCAACACAAGAAAAGTCCATAATGTCAAAGTGAAAAATAAAATCTACAACTTGTTCTAAATTAATTACAAATATAAAACAGAAAATAATTGATTGCATAAGTATTCACCCCCTTTGCTATGACACACCTAAATAAGCTCTGGTGCAACCAATTGTCTTTAGAAGTCACATAATTAGTTGAATGGAGTCCACCTGTGTGCAATTAAGGTGTTTCACATGATTTCAGGTTAAATACACCTGTCTCTGGGAGGTCCCACAGTTGGTTAGTACATTTCCTAACAAAAACTACATCATGAAGGTGAAGGAACATTCAAAGCAAATCCGGAATAAGGTTCTTCAAAAGCACCAATCAGGGGTAGGATATAAGAACATTTCCAAGGCATTGAATATCCTCTCAGAGCACAGTAAAGTCCATTATTAAGAAATGGAGAGAATATGGCACAACTGTGAATCTGTCTAGAACAGGCCGTCCTCAAAAACGGAGTATCCGGGCGTATAGGGCACTAGTCAGGGAGGCCACCAAGAGGCCTATGGCAACTCTAAAGGAGTTACAGTGTTCCACGGCTGAGCTGGGAGACACTGTGCATATGGCAACAATAGCTTGGGTGCTTCACAAAACTGGCCTTTATGGGAGAGTGGCAAAAAGAAAGCCATTGTTGAAAAGAACTCGCATCAAATCTCGGCTAGAGTTTCCCAGAAGGCATGTGGGAGACTCTGAGACCAAGTGGAAGAAGATTCTATGGCCTGATGAGACCAGAATAGAGCTTTTTGGCCACAACGCTAAGCGCTATGTTTGGCGCAAGCCTAACACCGTACATCATCCTGAGAACACCATCCCTACCGTGAAGCATGGTGGTGGCAGCATCATGCTATGGGGATGCTTCTCTGCGTCAGGGCCTGGAAAGCTCGTGAAGATAGAGGGCAAAATGGATGCGGCAAAGTACAGAGAAATCCTGAAGGAAAACCTGCTGAAGTCTGCAATAGACCTGGGACTTGGAGAAGATTCATCTTCCAGCAGGACAATGACCCCAAACATACAGCCAAAGGCACACTGGAGTGGCTTAAAAACAAAAAGGTCAATGTCCTGG
>NW_026708811.1:90000-92500 GCF_902713425.1 Acipenser ruthenus
GCCGTGCCTGAACACCGGTGCAAGACCGGCCCGCAGGGGCCCTCCCTAGTTGGGCTGAAGAAGCCAAAGGGTGAGTGGAACTGGAGAGAGAGATGGTCCCGCGACCCGACTCGCCTCCTTGCCCTCGCCCTAGTCCACAGTAGGGCGGTCGGACAGGGTTTTAGAACAACAAAAAACAAAACCACACCGAGACTTGTCCAGGACTTTTTCTTGGAAAGTGTGAGCTCTGGTTCAAGTGCGGAGCCTCCCACAGCATGGACCCGACAGGAGGAGTCATCCCGGCCATCTTCCCCTGCCCAGCACAAAGCCTCCAAGCCTGGCTTCAACTGATCACTCACAAGCATTTTTCTGACACCTCTGTCCTGACTTAGAAATATTTTTTGTTCTAAAAACCCTGTCGACGGAAATCTCCGCGGGTCCCCCCGTTGTATCTCAGACATGGAGTCTTTATGGGCAACGGGGCCGAAGTCACACTGCCAAGGAGTCGCTGCCACCCCGTAGGACATTTCAATCTTGGCCGTTTACAGACTTCCATAAACTGCTCTGCTATGGTCATGGTCATGTCATGTTAAAGATAGGCGACATGACTATGTCTTTTTCAACTCTTAGTTTCTGGCGGAGCCAAAAAAGTCCGGACTATGGTCATCTAATGTTAAAGATAGGATTTTTTTTTTAAAGTGCTCGGCCAATGACCATGTCCACCAAAAGGCTCGCATTGAAGGTAGACACGACCATGTCCACAACGGGACTTAGTCTCTAGCAGCAAAAACATGGAGGTCACCAAGGACACAAACGGCACACTGCTGCTGAAAACAGAGCCTCCAAACCCCGCGAGGGCAACAGGCTTCAAGTGCACTGAAAGTCAGCGACACAAATGGCACACTGTTGCCCAAAACAGAGCCTCCAAACCCCGTGAAGGCAAGAGACTTAAAGTGCATTAAAAATAAAAAAATGTAAGGGACCCACACTGCCTACTCAAGCCCAAAACAGAGCCTCCAGCCCGGCCTGATCTGGCGCCAGGCGCGGGAGGGCAGCATACTTCCATCAGCATGGAAGTCCAGGACTGTAAGGGGACCCACCGCCTCCCCAAGCCGAAAACAGAGCCTCCAGCCCGACCTGATCTGGCGCCAGGCACGGGAGGGCAACAGACAGACTTCCAGGGAAGTGGAAGCTGCCAGGGGTGAATGGGAACTCTGCCCGGGGTGCAGAGCCTCCCACATGGCTTGACTTATTATTTTTACTTAAATATTTTTTTGATCAAAAGACCATGCCCTTAGTAATATGCACTTACCCCCCCAGTGTATCTGTTATCTAATAGCATTATGAGAGCAAGTCACTACTTCATGCCGACCTCCTGGAACTGCCGCTCGGCCACCCAGACCCACTTTGTCCACTAAGGTTTTTTGTGGCTATGGTAATGTATTATTATTATGTGTTTATTTAGCAGACACCTTTATCCAAGGCGACTTACAGAGACTAGGGTGTGTGAACTTTGCATCAGCTGCAGAGTCACTTACAATTACATCTCACCCGAAAGACGGAGCACAAGGAGGTTAAGTGACTTGCTCAGGGTCACACAGTGAGTCAGTGGCTAAGGTGGGATTTGAACCGGGGACCTCCTGGTTACAAGCCCTTTTCTTTAACCACTGGACCACACAGCCTCCAATGTAGCACTATTCTGACTCTAGTCAATTCTATTCTAACTATGGTCATTTAGCTCAATGGTGACTCTGGTCATGTAGCTCAATGGTGACTGGTCATGTAGCTCAATTTTGACTATGGTCAGTGCGGCAGTGTGGAGTAGTGGTTAGGTCTCGGGACTCTTGACTAGAAGGTCGTGGGTTCAATCCCAGGTGGGGGACATTGCTGCTGTACCCTTGAGCAAGGTACTTTACCTAGATTGCTCCAGTAAAAATCCAACTGTATAAATGGGTAATTGTATGTAGAAAAATAATATAATTGTATGTAAAAATAATGTGATATCTTGTAACAATTGTAAGTCGTCCTGGATAAGGGTGTCTGCTAAGAAATACAGTGGCTCTCAAAAGTATTCACCCCCCTTGGACTTTTCCACATTTCATTGTGTTACAACATGGAATCAAAATGGATTTAATTGGGAGTTTTTGCCACTGATCAACACAAGAAAAGTCCATAATGTCAAAGTGAAAAATAAAATCTACAACTTGTTCTAAATTAATTACAAATATAAAACAGAAAATAATTGATTGCATAAGTATTCACCCCCTTTGCTATGACACACCTAAATAAGCTCTGGTGCAACCAATTGTCTTTAGAAGTCACATAATTAGTTGAATGGAGTCCACCTGTGTGCAATTAAGGTGTTTCACATGATTTCAGGTTAAATACACCTGTCTCTGGGAGGTCCCACAGTTGGTTAGTACATTTCCTAACAAAAACTACATCATGAAGGTGAAGGAACATTCAAAGCAAATCCGGAATAAGGTTCTTCAAAAGCACCAATCAGGGGTAGGATATAAGA
>NW_026708811.1:105000-177500 GCF_902713425.1 Acipenser ruthenus
TGTAGCTCAATGGTGACTGGTCATGTAGCTCAATTTTGACTATGGTCAGTGCGGCAGTGTGGAGTAGTGGTTAGGTCTCGGGACTCTTGACTAGAAGGTCGTGGGTTCAATCCCAGGTGGGGGACATTGCTGCTGTACCCTTGAGCAAGGTACTTTACCTAGATTGCTCCAGTAAAAATCCAACTGTATAAATGGGTAATTGTATGTAGAAAAATAATATAATTGTATGTAAAAATAATGTGATATCTTGTAACAATTGTAAGTCGTCCTGGATAAGGGTGTCTGCTAAGAAATACAGTGGCTCTCAAAAGTATTCACCCCCCTTGGACTTTTCCACATTTCATTGTGTTACAACATGGAATCAAAATTGATTTAATTGGGAGTTTTTGCCACTGATCAACACAAGAAAAGTCCATAATGTCAAAGTGAAAAATAAAATCTACAACTTGTTCTAAATTAATTACAAATATAAAACAGAAAATAATTGATTGCATAAGTATTCACCCCCTTTGCTATGACACACCTAAATAAGCTCTGGTGCAACCAATTGTCTTTAGAAGTCACATAATTAGTTGAATGGAGTCCACCTGTGTGCAATTAAGGTGTTTCACATGATTTCAGGTTAAATACACCTGTCTCTGGGAGGTCCCACAGTTGGTTAGTACATTTCCTAACAAAAACTACATCATGAAGATGAAGGAACATTCAAAGCAAATCCGGAATAAGGTTCTTCAAAAGCACCAATCAGGGGTAGGATATAAGAACATTTCCAAGGCATTGAATATCCTCTCAGAGCACAGTAAAGTCCATTATTAAGAAATGGAGAGAATATGGCACAACTGTGAATCTGTCTAGAACAGGCCGTCCTCAAAAACGGAGTATCCGGGCGTATAGGGCACTAGTCAGGGAGGCCACCAAGAGGCCTATGGCAACTCTAAAGGAGTTACAGTGTTCCACGGCTGAGCTGGGAGACACTGTGCATATGGCAACAATAGCCCGGGTGCTTCACAAAACTGGCCTTTATGGGAGAGTGGCAAAAAGAAAAGAACTCGCATCAAATCTCGGCTAGAGTTTCCCAGAAGGCATGTGGGAGACTCTGAGACCAAGTGGAAGAAGATTCTATGGTCTGATGAGACCAGAATAGAGCTTTTTGGCCACAACGCTAAGCGCTATGTTTGGCGCAAGCCTAACACCGTACATCATCCTGAGAACACCATCCCTACCGTGAAGCATGGTGGTGGCAGCATCATGCTATGGGGATGCTTCTCTGCGTCAGGGCCTGGAAAGCTCGTGAAGATAGAGGGCAAAATGGATGCGGCAAAGTACAGAGAAATCCTGAAGGAAAACCTGCTGAAGTCTGCAATAGACCTGGGACTTGGAGAAGATTCATCTTCCAGCAGGACAATGACCCCAAACATACAGCCAAAGGCACACTGGAGTGGCTTAAAAACAAAAAGGTCAATGTCCTGGAGTGGCCCAGTCAAAGCCCGGACCTCAATCCAATTGAGAATATGTGGAAAGAGTTGAAAATTGCTGTTCACCAAAGGTCCCCATCCAACTTGACGGAGCTTGAGCAATTTTGCAAAGAAGAATGGGCAAAAATAGCAGTGTCCAGATGTGCAAAGCTGGTAGAGACTTATCCAAATAGACTCATGGCTGTAATTGCTGCCAAAGGTGCCTCTACCAAATATTGACTCAAGGGGGTGAATACTTATGCAATCAATTATTTTCTGTTTTGTATTTGTAATTAATCTGTGGAGAAGATCTTCCCTGTTTTTCAACATTTACTTTTCAAAACGAACATTTGTCATTCAAAAGTCCAACAGCATAATGCAAGGAGAATGGCTAATTCATTAGGAACAGTCATGTTGAAGACAGTACCAGTTTCAAATGATTAAAAACTGGGAAACTGTTTGAGAAAAGAAATATATAAAATAGTTTATTTAAAAATATTTAATATATACACATTTTTTTAAGAAATACTGTTCCAATGGTCATTTCAAATGTGCTGCGAGTTTAAAATCGTCTGGAAATTAAACACTGATGCCTTTTTTAATTGTATTGTTTTTGAAAAAAGTTGAAAGGCTGGGAGAATCTTCTGTGGAGAAGATCTTCCCTCCCTTTCAACATTAATTCTCAAACTGAATGCAGTAGGGATTCAAGGAAATGCATGCACATGGATTAGGGAGTGGTTAACATGTAGAAAACAGAAAGTACTAAATAGAGGAGAAACCTCAAAATGTAGTGAGGTAGCCAGGGGTGTACCTCAGGGATCACTATTAGGTCCTCTGCTATTCCTAATCTACATTCATGATTTAGATTCTGGTATAGTAAGCAAGCTTGTTAAATTTGCAGACGACACAAAAATAGGAGTGGCGGCAAACACTGTTGTAGCAGCAAAGGTCATTCAAAATGATCTAGACAGCATTCAGAACTTGGCAGACACGTGGCAAATTACATTTTAATAGAGAGAAGTGTAACGTATTGCACACAGGCAATACAAATGGGCATTATAAATATCATATGGGAGATACTGAAATTGAAGAAGGGATCTATGAAAAAGACCTAGGAGTTTATGTTGACTCAGAAATGTCTTCATCGAGACAATGTGAGGAAGCAATAAAAAAGGCCAACAAGATGCTCGGATATATTGTGAGGTGTGTTGATTTTAAATCAAGGGAAGTAATGTTAAAACTTTACAATGCATTAGTAAGACCTCACCTAGAATACTGTGTTCAGTTCTGGTCACCTTGTTACAAAAAGGATATTGCTGCTCTAGAAAGAGTGCAAAGAAGATGGTTAATCTTCCCTCTGACATTCTCCATTGACAAATTGAGGGATGCGCACCAAGCCGCACACCCGCCGCTCCGGATTCGGGGATCTGAACCCGACTCTCTTTGGATCGGCCGGGGGGCGACGGAGGCAATCACCCCTCCCTTTCAGAACGGCATTCGCCTATCTCTTAGGACCGACTGACCCATGTTCAATCATTTTCTGTTTTGTATTTGTAATTAATTTAGAACAATTTGTAGATTTTATTTTTCACTTTGACATTATGGACTTTTTTTGTGTTGATCAGTGGCAAAAACTCCTAATGAAATCAATTTTGAATTCCTTGTTGTAACACAATAAAATGTGGAAAAGTCCAAGGGGGGTGAATACTTTTGAGAGCCACTGTAAATAATAATAATAATAATAATAATAATAATAATAATAATAATAATAATAATAATAATAATAATAATAATAGTCATGTAGCTTAATTTTGACTCTGGTCATGTAACTCAATTCTGACTATGGTCATGTAGCACTATTCTGACTCTGGTCATATTCCAGTATTGTCACACTAAGTCACAACATTGGCTAGTTCAGGGATCCCGGCTATTGCTTCCACTGCCGGGGCTTGGTTCCACAGCCCCCGGCTATTGCTTCCACTGTACAGGCCACTCTGATGAAAATATCGAACCTTATGGGAGCAAGCCACTACTCTATGCCAACCTCTTGGAACTCCCGCTCGGCCCCTTCCAAAAGATGGAAGTCCAAGTTGACCATGACCCAGCGGGACTTTGTCTCAGGGCCTCCAGCCCGGCCTGAACCGTGGTGCCTACCATCATCGAGGCCGACCAGGAGGCTTGATTTGCGGCCACGGAGGGGCATCCTGCCCCCCTCGAAAATGCCCGACTATTAAGCCCCCCGCCCCGGAGGTGTCTAAAGCCTTCCGCGCCTTCAAGACAAACATGACTCTGGTCATGAAAACGGACCCTGCTGGCTCTGGTCATGAAAACGGACCCTGCTGGCTCTGCTCAACATGCCACTTTGTATGGGGGGGGAGGACACCTTTTCACCCCGACTATTAAGCCCCCCACCACGAGGTGTCTAGAGCCTTCCGCGCCTTCAAGACGAACGTGGCTCTGGTCATGAGGTTTTGGGGGGAAAATTGAGTCCCGACCGAGACTCTGGTCATGGGGGAGGTTTTGCAGGGGAGGGAAAGAGAGCGGGCGCGTCGCCCCGTCACCCCCCCCCCCGGCCACTCCCGCGAGTGGGCCGCCAACGTGACGGGGCGCCTCGGCGGGCGCTTTCGCTCTCGGAATGGGACAAAAGATTGGATCGAGGGCTGACTCTCAATAGATCGCAACGAGGGTAGCTGCTCTGCCACGTACGAAACCCTGACCCAGAATGGCAACTCTAAAGGAGTTACAGTGTTCCACGGCTGAGCTGGGAGACACTGTGCATATGGCAACAATAGCCCGGGTGCTTCACAAAACTGGCCTTTATGGGAGAGTGGCAAAAAGAAAGCCATTGTTGAAAAAAACTCGCATCAAATCTCGGCTAGAGTTTCCCAGAAGGCATGTGGGAGACTCTGAGACCAAGTGGAAGAAGATTCTATGGTCTGATGAGACCAAAATAGAGCTTTTTGGCCTCAACGCTAAGCGCTATGTTTGCCACTGATCAACACAAGAAAAGTCCATAATGTCAAAGTGAAAAATAAAATCTACAAATTGTTCTAAATTAATTACAAATATAAAACAGAAAATAATTGATTGCATAAGTATTCACCCCCTTTGCTATGACACACCTAAATAAGCTCTGGTGCAACCAATTGTCTTTAGAAGTCACATAATTAGTTGAATGGAGTCCACCTGTGTGCAATTAAGGTGTTTCACATGATTTCAGGTTAAATACACCTGTCTCTGGGAGGTCCCACAGTTGGTTAGTACATTTCCTAACAAAAACTACATGATGAAGATGAAGGAACATTCAAAGCAAATCCGGAATAAGGTTCTTCAAAAGCACCAATCAGGGGTAGGATATAAGAACATTTCCAAGGCATTGAATATCCTCTCAGAGCACAGTAAAGTCCATTATTAAGAAATGGAGAGAATATGGCACAACTGTGAATCTGTCTAGAACAGGCCGTCCTCAAAAACGGAGTATCCGGGCATATAGGGCACTAGTCAGGGAGGCCACCAAGAGGCCTATGGCAACTCTAAAGGAGTTACAGTGTTCCACGGCTGAGCTGGGAGACACTGTGCATATGGCAACAATAGCCCGGGTGCTTCACAAAACTGGCCTTTATGGGAGAGTGGCAAAAAGAAAGCCATTGTTGAAAAGAACTCGCATCAAATCTCGGCTAGAGTTTCCCAGAAGGCATGTGGGAGACTCTGAGACCAAGTGGAAGAAGATTCTATGGTCTGATGAGACCAAAATAGAGCTTTTTGGCCTCAACGCTAAGCGTTATGTTTGCCACTGATCAACACAAGAAAAGTCCATAATGTCAAAGTGAAAAATAAAATCTACAAATTGTTCTAAATTAATTACAAATATAAAACAGAAAATAATTGATTGCATAAGTATTCACCCCCTTTGCTATGACACACCTAAATAAGCTCTGGTGCAACCAGTTGTCTTTAGAAGTCACATAATTAGTTTAATGGAGTCCACCTGTGTGCAATTAAGGTGTTTCACATGATTTCAGGTTAAATACACCTGTCTCTGGGAGGTCCCACAGTTGGTTAGTACATTTCCTAACAAAAACTACATCATGAAGATGAAGGAACATTCAAAGCAAATCCGGAATAAGGTTCTTCAAAAGCACCAATCAGGGGTAGGATATAAGAACATTTCCAAGGCATTGAATATCCTCTCAGAGCACAGTAAAATCCATTATTAAGAAATGGAGAGAATATGGAACAACTGTGAATCTGTCTACAACAGGCCGTCCTCAAAAACGGAGTATCCGGGCGTATAGGGCACTAGTCAGGGAGGCCACCAAGAGGCCTATGGCAACTCTAAAGGATTTACAGTGTTCCACGGCTGAGCTGGGAGACACTGTGCATATGGCAACAATAGCCCGGGTGCTTCACAAAACTGGCCTTTATGGGAGAGTGGCAAAAAGAAAGCCATTGTTGAAAAAAACTCGCATCAAATCTCGGCTAGAGTTTCCCAGAAGGCATGTGGGAGACTCTGAGACCAAGTGGAAGAAGATTCTATGGTCTGATGAGACCAAAATAGAGCTTTTTGGCCTCAACGCTAAGCGCTATGTTTGCCACTGATCAACACAAGAAAAGTCCATAATGTCAAAGTGAAAAATAAAATCTACAAATTGTTCTAAATTAATTACAAATCTAAAACAGAAAATAATTGATTGCATAAGTATTCACCCCCTTTGCTATGACACACCTAAATAAGCTCTGGTGCAACCAATTGTCTTTAGAAGTCAGATAATTAGTTGAATGGAGTCCACCTGTGTGCAATTAAGGTGTTTCATATGATTTCAGGTTAAATACACCTGTCTCTGGGAGGTCCCACAGTTGGTTAGCACATTTCCTAACAAAAACTACATCATGAAGATGAAGGAACATTCAAAGCAAATCCGGAATAAGGTTCTTCAAAAGCACCAATCAGGGGTAGGATATAAGAACATTTCCAAGGCATTGAATATCCTCTCAGAGCACAGTAAAGTCCATTATTAAGAAATGGAGAGAATATGGCACAACTGTGAATCTGTCTAGAACAGGCCGTCCTCCAAAACGGAGTATCCGGGCGTATAGGGCACTAGTCAGGGAGGCCACCAAGAGGCCTATGGCAACTCTAAAGGAGTTACAGTGTTCCACGGCTGAGCTGGGAGACACTGTGCATATGGCAACAATAGCCCGGGTGCTTCACAAAACTGGCCTTTATGGGAGAGTGGCAAAAAGAAAGCCATTGTTGAAAAAAACTCGCATCAAATCTCGGCTAGAGTTTCCCAGAAGGCATGTGGGAGACTCTGAGACCAAGTGGAAGAAGATTCTATGGTCTGATGAGACCAAAATAGAGCTTTTTGGCCTCAACGCTAAGCGTTATGTTTGCCACTGATCAACACAAGAAAAGTCCATAATGTCAAAGTGAAAAATAAAATCTACAAATTGTTCTAAATTAATTACAAATATAAAACAGAAAATAATTGATTGCATAAGTATTCACCCCCTTTGCTATGACACACCTAAATAAGCTCTGGTGCAACCAGTTGTCTTTAGAAGTCACATAATTAGTTTAATGGAGTCCACCTGTGTGCAATTAAGGTGTTTCACATGATTTCAGGTTAAATACACCTGTCTCTGGGAGGTCCCACAGTTGGTTAGTACATTTCCTAACAAAAACTACATCATGAAGATGAAGGAACATTCAAAGCAAATCCGGAATAAGGTTCTTCAAAAGCACCAATCAGGGGTAGGATATAAGAACATTTCCAAGGCATTGAATATCCTCTCAGACCACAGTAAAGTCCATTATTAAGAAATGGAGAGAATATGGCACAACTGTGAATCTGTCTAGAACAGGCCGTCCTCAAAAACGGAGTATCCGGGCGTATAGGGCACTAGTCAGGGAGGCCACCAAGAGGCCTATGGCAACTCTAAAGGAGTTACAGCGTTCCACGGCTGAGCTGGGAGACACTGTGCATATGGCAACAATAGCCCGGGTGCTTCACAAAACTGGCCTTTCTGGGAAAGTGGCAAAAAGAAAGCCATTGTTGAAAAAAACTCGCATCAAATCTCGGCTAGAGTTTCCCAGAAGGCATGTGGGAGACTCTGAGACCAAGTGGAAGAAGATTCTATGGTCTGATGAGACCAAAATAGAGCTTTTTGGCCTCAACGCTAAGCGCTATGTTTGCCACTGATCAACACAAGAAAAGTCCATAATGTCAAAATGAAAAATAAAATCTACAAATTGTTCTAAATTAATTACAAATCTAAAACAGAAAATAATTGATTGCATAAGTATTCACCCCCTTTGCTATGACACACCTAAATAAGCTCTGGTGCAACCAATTGTCTTTAGAAGTCACATAATTAGTTGAATGGAGTCCACCTGTGTGCAATTAAGGTGTTTCACATGATTTCAGGTTAAATACACCTGTCTCTGGGAGGTCCCACAGTTGTTTAGTACATTTCCTAACAAAAACTACATCATGAAGATGAAGGAACATTCAAAGCAAATCCGGAATAAGGTTCTTCAAAAGCACCAATCAGGGGTAGGATATAAGAACATTTCCAAGGCATTGAATATCCTCTCAGAGCACAGTAAAATCCATTATTAAGAAATGGAGAGAATATGGAACAACTGTGAATCTGTCTACAACAGGCCGTCCTCAAAAACGGAGTATCCGGGCGTATAGGGCACTAGTCAGGGAGGCCACCAAGAGGCCTATGGCAACTCTAAAGGATTTACAGTGTTCCACGGCTGAGCTGGGAGACACTGTGCATATGGCAACAATAGCCCGGGTGCTTCACAAAACTGGCCTTTATGGGAGAGTGGCAAAAAGAAAGCCATTGTTGAAAAAAACTCGCATCAAATCTCGGCTAGAGTTTCCCAGAAGGCATGTGGGAGACTCTGAGACCAAGTGGAAGAAGATTCTATGGTCTGATGAGACCAAAATAGAGCTTTTTGGCCTCAACGCTAAGCGCTATGTTTGCCACTGATCAACACAAGAAAAGTCCATAATGTCAAAGTGAAAAATAAAATCTACAAATTGTTCTAAATTAATTACAAATCTAAAACAGAAAATAATTGATTGCATAAGTATTCACCCCCTTTGCTATGACACACCTAAATAAGCTCTGGTGCAACCAATTGTCTTTAGAAGTCAGATAATTAGTTGAATGGAGTCCACCTGTGTGCAATTAAGGTGTTTCATATGATTTCAGGTTAAATACACCTGTCTCTGGGAGGTCCCACAGTTGGTTAGCACATTTCCTAACAAAAACTACATCATGAAGATGAAGGAACATTCAAAGCAAATCCGGAATAAGGTTCTTCAAAAGCACCAATCAGGGGTAGGATATAAGAACATTTCCAAGGCATTGAATATCCTCTCAGAGCACAGTAAAGTCCATTATTAAGAAATGGAGAGAATATGGCACAACTGTGAATCTGTCTAGAACAGGCCGTCCTCCAAAACGGAGTATCCGGGCGTATAGGGCACTAGTCAGGGAGGCCACCAAGAGGCCTATGGCAACTCTAAAGGAGTTACAGTGTTCCACGGCTGAGCTGGGAGACACTGTGCATATGGCAACAATAGCCCGGGTGCTTCACAAAACTGGCCTTTATGGGAGAGTGGCAAAAAGAAAGCCATTGTTGAAAAAAACTCGCATCAAATCTCGGCTAGAGTTTCCCAGAAGGCATGTGGGAGACTCTGAGACCAAGTGGAAGAAGATTCTATGGTCTGATGAGACCAAAATAGAGCTTTTTGGCCTCAACGCTAAGCGCTATGTTTGCCACTGATCAACACAAGAAAAGTCCATAATGTCAAAGTGAAAAATAAAATCTACAAATTGTTCTAAATTAATTACAAATATAAAACAGAAAATAATTGATTGCATAAGTATTCACCCCCTTTGCTATGACACACCTAAATAAGCTCTGGTGCAGCCAATTGTCTTTAGAAGTCACATAATTAGTTGAATGGAGTCCACCTGTGTGCAATTAAGGTGTTTCACATGATTTCAGGTTAAATACACCTGTCTCTGGGAGGTCCCACAGTTGGTTAGTACATTTCCTAACAAAAACTACATCATGAAGATGAAGGAACATTCAAAGCAAATCCGGAATAAGGTTCTTCAAAAGCACCAATCAGGGGTAGGATATAAGAACATTTCCAAGGCATTGAATATCATCTCAGAGCACAGTAAAGTCCATTATTAAGAAATGGAGAGAATATGGCACAACTGTGAATCTGTCTAGAACAGGCCGTCCTCAAAAACGGAGTATCCGGGCGTATAGGGCACTAGTCAGGGAGGCTACCAAGAGGCCTATGGCAGCTCTAAAGGAGTTACAGTGTTCCACAGCTGAGCTGGGAGACACTGTGCATATGGCAACAATAGCCCGGGTGCTTCACAAAACTGGCCTTTATGGGAGAGTTGCAAAAAGAAAGCCATTGTTGAAAAAAACTCGCATCAAATCTCGGCTAGAGTTTCCCAGAAGGCATGTGGGAGACTCTGAGACCAAGTGGAAGAAGATTCTATGGTCTGATGAGACCAAAATAGATCTTTTTGGCCTCAACACTAAGCGCTATGTTTGCCACTGATCAACACAAGAAAAGTCCATAATGTCAAAGTGAAAAATAAAATCTACAAATTGTTCTAAATTAATTACAAATATAAAACAGAAAATAATTGATTGCATAAGTATTCACCCCCTTTGCTATGACACACCTAAATAAGCTCTGGTGCAACCAATTGTCTTTAGAAGTCACATAATTAGTTGAATGGAGTCCACCTGTGTGCAATTAAGGTGTTTCACATGATTTCAGGTTAAATACACCTGTCTCTGGGAGGTCCCACAGTTGGTTAGTACATTTCCTAACAAAAACTACATCATGAAGATGAAGGAACATTCAAAGCAAATCCGGAATAAGGTTCTTCAAAAGCACCAATCAGGGGTAGGATATAAGAACATTTCCAAGGCATTGAATATCCTCTCAGAGCACAGTAAACTCCATTATTAAGAAATGGAGAGAATATGGCACAACTGTGAATCTGTCTAGAACAGGCCGTCCTCAAAAACGGAGTATCCGGGCGTATAGGGCACTAGTCAGGGAGGCCACCAAGAGGCCTATGGCAACTCTAAAGGAGTTACAGTGTTCCACGGCTGAGCTGGGAGACACTGTGCATATGGCAACAATAGCCCGGGTGCTTCACAAAACTGGCCTTTATGGGAGAGTGGCAAAAAGAAAGCCATTGTTGAAAAAAACTCGCATCAAATCTCGGCTAGAGTTTCCCAGAAGGCATGTGGGAGACTCTGAGACCAAGTGGAAGAAGATTCTATGGTCTGATGAGACCAAAATAGAGCTTTTTGGCCTCAACGCTAAGCGCTATGTTTGCCACTGATCAACACAAGAAAAGTCCATAATGTCAAAGTGAAAAATAAAATCTACAAATTGTTCTAAATTAATTACAAATATAAAACAGAAAATAATTGATTGCATAAGTATTCACCCCCTTTGCTATGACACACCAAAATAAGCTCTGGTGCAGCCAATTGTCTTTAGAAGTCACATAATTAGTTGAATGGAGTCCACCTGTGTGCAATTAAGGTGTTTCACATGATTTCAGGTTAAATACACCTGTCTCTGGGAGGTCCCACAGTTGGTTAGTACATTTCCTAACAAAAACTACATCATGAAGATGAAGGAACATTCAAAGCAAATCCGGAATAAGGTTCTTCAAAAGCACCAATCAGGGGTAGGATATAAGAACATTTCCAAGGCATTGAATATCATCTCAGAGCACAGTAAAGTCCATTATTAAGAAATGGAGAGAATATGGCACAACTGTGAATCTGTCTAGAACAGGCCGTCCTCAAAAACGGAGTATCCGGGCGTATAGGGCACTAGTCAGGGAGGCCACCAAGAGGCCTATGGCAGCTCTAAAGGAGTTACAGTGTTCCACAGCTGAGCTGGGAGACACTGTGCATATGGCAACAATAGCCCGGGTGCTTCACAAAACTGGCCTTTATGGGAGAGTTGCAAAAAGAAAGCCATTGTTGAAAAAAACTCGCATCAAATCTCGGCTAGAGTTTCCCAGAAGGCATGTGGGAGACTCTGAGACCAAGTGGAAGTCGATTCTATGGTCTGATGAGACCAAAATAGATCTTTTTGGCCTCAACACTAAGCGCTATGTTTGCCACTGATCAACACAAGAAAAGTCCATAATGTCAAAGTGAAAAATAAAATCTACAAATTGTTCTAAATTAATTACAAATATAAAACAGAAAATAATTGATTGCATAAGTATTCACCCCCTTTGCTATGACACACCTAAATAAGCTCTGGTGCAACCAATTGTCTTTAGAAGTCACATAATTAGTTGAATGGAGTCCACCTGTGTGCAATTAAGGTGTTTCACATGATTTCAGGTTAAATACACCTGTCTCTGGGAGGTCCCACAGTTGGTTAGTACATTTCCTAACAAAAACTACATCATGAAGATGAAGGAACATTCAAAGCAAATCCGGAATAAGGTTCTTCAAAAGCACCAATCAGGGGTAGGATATAAGAACATTTCCAAGGCATTGAATATCATCTCAGAGCACAGTAAAGTCCATTATTAAGAAATGGAGAGAATATGGCACAACTGTGAATCTGTCTAGAACAGGCCGTCCTCAAAAACGGAGTATCCGGGCGTATAGGGCACTAGTCAGGGAGGCCACCAAGAGGCCTATGGCAACTCTAAAGGAGTTACAGTGTTCCACAGCTGAGCTGGGAGACACTGTGCATATGGCAACAATAGCCCGGGTGCTTCACAAAACTGGCCTTTATGGGAGTATGGCAAAAAGAAAGCCATTGTTGAAAAAAACTCGCATCAAATCTCGGCTAGAGTTTCCCAGAAGGCATGTGGGAGACTCTGAGACCAAGTGGAAGAAGATTCTATGGTCTGATGAGACCAAAATAGAGCTTTTTGGCCTCAACGCTAAGCGCTATGTTTGCCACTGATCAACACAAGAAAAGTCCATAATGTCAAAGTGAAAAATAAAATCTACAAATTGTTCTAAATTAATTACAAATATAAAACAGAAAATAATTGATTGCATAAGTATTCACCCCCTTTGCTATGACACACCTAAATAAGCTCTGGTGCAACCAGTTGTCTTTAGAAGTCACATAATTAGTTGAATTGAGTCCACCTGTGTGCAATGAAGGTGTTTCACATGATTTCAGGTTAAATACACCTGTCTCTGGGAGGTCCCACAGTTGGTTAGTACATTTCCTAACAAAAACTACATCATGAAGATGAAGGAACATTCAAAGCAAATCCGGAATAAGGTTCTTCAAAAGCACCAATCAGGGGTAGGATATAAGAACATTTCCAAGGCATTGAATATCCTCTCACAGTACAGTAAAGTCCATTATTAAGCAACGGAGAGAATATGGCACAACTGTGAATCTGTCTAGAACAGGCCGTCCTCATAAACGGAGTATCCGGGCGTATAGGGCACTAGTCAGGGAGGCCACCAAGAGGCCTATGGCAACTCTAAAGGAGTTACAGTGTTCCACGGCTGAGCTGGGAGACACTGTGCATATGGCAATAATAGTCCGGGTGCTTCACAAAACTGGCCTTTATGGGAGAGTGGCAAAAAGAAAGCCATTGTTGAAAAAAACTTGCATCAAATCTCGGCTAGAGTTTCCCAGAAGGCATGTGGGAGACTCTGAGACCAAGTGGAAGAAGATTCTATGGTCTGATGAGACCAAAATAGAGCTTTTTGGCCTCAACGCTAAGCGCTATGTTTGCCACTGATCAACACAAGAAAAGTCCATAATGTCAAAGTGAAAAATAAAATCTACAAATTGTTCTAAATTAATTACAAATATAAAACAGAAAATAATTGATTGCATAAGTATTCACCCCCTTTGCTATGACACACCTAAATAAGCTCTGGTGCAACCAGTTGTCTTTAGAAGTCACATAATTAGTTGAATGGAGTCCACCTGTGTGCAATTAAGGTGTTTCACATGATTTCAGGTTAAATACACCTGTCTCTGGGAGGTCCCACAGTTGGTTAGTACATTTCCTAACAAAAACTACATCATGAAGATGAAGGAACATTCAAAGCAAATCCGGAATAAGGTTCTTCAAAAGCACCAATCAGGGGTAGGATATAAGAACATTTCCAAGGCATTGAATATCATCTCAGAGCACAGTAAAGTCCATTATTAAGAAATGGAGAGAATATGGCACAACTGTGAATCTGTCTAGAACAGGCCGTCCTCAAAAACGGAGTATCCGGGCGTATAGGGCACTAGTCAGGGAGGCCACCAAGAGGCCTATGGCAACTCTAAAGGAGTTACAGTGTTCCACGGCTGAGCTGGGAGACACTGTGCATATGGCAACAATAGCCCGGGTGCTTCACAAAACTGGCCTTTATGGGAGAGTGGCAAAAAGAAAGCCATTGTTGAAAAAAACTCGCATCAAATCTCGGCTAGAGTTTCCCAGAAGGCATGTGGGAGACTCTGAGACCAAGTGGAAGAAGATTCTATGGTCTGATGAGACCAAAATAGAGCTTTTTGGCCTCAACGCTAAGCGCTATGTTTGCCACTGATCAACACAAGAAAAGTCCATAATGTCAAAGTGAAAAATAAAATCTACAAATTGTTCTAAATTAATTACAAATATAAAACAGAAAATAATTGATTGCATAAGTATTCACCCCCTTTGCTATGACACACCTAAATAAGCTCTGGTGCAACCAATTGTCTTTAGAATTCACATAATTAGTTGAGTGGAGTCCACCTGTGTGCAATTAAGGTGTTTCACATGATTTCAGGTTAAATACACCTGTCTCTGGGAGGTCCCACAGTTGGTTAGTACATTTCCTAACAAAAACTACATCATGAAGATGAAGGAACATTCAAAGCAAATCCGGAATAAGGTTCTTCAAAAGCACCAATCAGGGGTAGGATATAAGAACATTTCCAAGGCATTGAATATCCTCTCAGAGCACAGTAAAGTCCATTATTAAGAAATGGAGAGAATATGGCACAACTGTGAATCTGTCTAGAACAGGCCGTCCTCAAAAACGGAGTATCTGGGCGTATAGGGCACTAGTCAGGGAGGCCACCAAGAGGCCTATGGCAACTCTAAAGGAGTTACAGTGTTCCACGGCTGAGCTGGGAGACACTGTGCATATGGCAACAATAGCCCGGGTGCTTCACAAAACTGGCCTTTATGGGAGAGTGGCAAAAAGAAAGCCATTGTTGAAAAAAACTCGCATCAAATCTCGGCTAGAGTTTCCCAGAAGGCATGTGGGAGACTCTGAGACCAAGTGGAAGAAGATTCTATGGTCTGATGAGACCAAAATAGAGCTTTTTGGCCTCAAAGCTAAGCGCTATGCTTGCCACTGATCAACACAAGAAAAGTCCATAATGTCAAAGTGAAAAATAAAATCTACAAATTGTTCTAAATTAATTACAAATATAAAACAGAAAATAATTGATTGCATAAGTATTCACCCCCTTTGCTATGACACACCTAAATAAGCTCTGGTGCAACCAATTGTCTTTAGAAGTCACATAATTAGTTGAGTGGAGTCCACCTGTGTGCAATTAAGGTGTTTCACATGATTTCAGGTTAAATACACCTGTCTCTGGGAGGTCCCACAGTTGGTTAGTACATTTCCTAACAAAAACTACATGATGAAGATGAAGGAACATTCAAAGCAAATCCGGAATAAGGTTCTTCAAAAGCACCAATCAGGGGTAGGATATAAGAACATTTCCAAGGCATTGAATATCATCTCAGAGCACAGTAAAGTCCATTATTAAGAAATGGAGAGAATATGGCACAACTGTGAATCTGTCTAGAACAGGCCGTCCTCAAAAACGGAGTATCTGGGCGTATAGGGCACTAGTCAGGGAGGCCACCAAGAGGCCTATGGCAACTCTAAAGGAGTTACAGTGTTCCACGGCTGAGCTGGGAGACACTGTGCATATGGCAACAATAGCCCGGGTGCTTCACAAAACTGGTCTTTATGGGAGAGTGGCAAAAAGAAAGCCATTGTTGAAAAAAACTCGCATCAAATCTCGGCTAGAGTTTCCCAGAAGGCATGTGGGAGACTCTGAGACCAAGTGGAAGAAGATTCTATGGTCTGATGAGACCAAAATAGAGCTTTTTGGCCTCAAAGCTAAGCGCTATGTTTGCCACTGATCAACACAAGAAAAGTCCATAATGTCAAAGTGAAAAATAAAATCTACAAATTGTTCTAAATTAATTACAAATATAAAACAGAAAATAATTGATTGCATAAGTATTCACCCCCTTTGCTATGACACACCTAAATAAGCTCTGGTGCAACCAATTGTCTTTAGAAGTCACATAATTAGTTGAGTGGAGTCCACCTGTGTGCAATTAAGGTGTTTCACATGATTTCAGGTTAAATACACCTGTCTCTGGGAGGTCCCACAGTTGGTTAGTACATTTCCTAACAAAAACTACACGATGAAGATGAAGGAACATTCAAAGCAAATCCGGAATAAGGTTCTTCAAAAGCACCAATCAGGGGTAGGATATAAGAACATTTCCAAGGCATTGAATATCCTCTCAGAGCACAGTAAAGTCCATTATTAAGAAATGGAGAGAATATGGCACAACTGTGAATCTGTCTAGAACAGGCCGTCCTCAAAAACGGAGTATCTGGGCGTATAGGGCACTAGTCAGGGAGGCCACCAAGAGGCCTATGGCAACTCTAAAGGAGTTACAGTGTTCCACGGCTGAGCTGGGAGACACTGTGCATATGGCAACAATAGCCCGGGTGCTTCACAAAACTGGCCTTTATGGGAGAGTGGCAAAAAGAAAGCCATTGTTGAAAAAAACTCGCATCAAATCTCGGCTAGAGTTTCCCAGAAGGCATGTGGGAGACTCTGAGACCAAGTGGAAGAAGATTCTATGGTCTGATGAGACCAAAATAGAGCTTTTTGGCCTCAAAGCTAAGCGCTATGCTTGCCACTGATCAACACAAGAAAAGTCCATAATGTCAAAGTGAAAAATAAAATCTACAAATTGTTCTAAATTAATTACAAATATAAAACAGAAAATAATTGATTGCATAAGTATTCACCCCCTTTGCTATGACACACCTAAATAAGCTCTGGTGCAACCAATTGTCTTTAGAAGTCACATAATTAGTTGAGTGGAGTCCACCTGTGTGCAATTAAGGTGTTTCACATGATTTCAGGTTAAATACACCTGTCTCTGGGAGGTCCCACAGTTGGTTAGTACATTTCCTAACAAAAACTACATGATGAAGATGAAGGAACATTCAAAGCAAATCCGGAATAAGGTTCTTCCAAAGCACCAATCAGGGGTAGGATATAAGAACATTTCCAAGGCATTGAATATCATCTCAGAGCACAGTAAAGTCCATTATTAAGAAATGGAGAGAATATGGCACAACTGTGAATCTGTCTAGAACAGGCCGTCCTCAAAAACGGAGTATCTGGGCGTATAGGGCACTAGTCAGGGAGGCCACCAAGAGGCCTATGGCAACTCTAAAGGTGTTACAGTGTTCCACGGCTGAGCTGGGAGACACTGTGCATATGGCAACAATAGCCCGGGTGCTTCACAAAACTGGTCTTTATGGGAGAGTGGCAAAAAGAAAGCCATTGTTGAAAAAAACTCGCATCAAATCTCGGCTAGAGTTTCCCAGAAGGCATGTGGGAGACTCTGAGACCAAGTGGAAGAAGATTCTATGGTCTGATGAGACCAAAATAGAGCTTTTTGGCCTCAAAGCTAAGCGCTATGTTTGCCACTGATCAACACAAGAAAAGTCCATAATGTCAAAGTGAAAAATAAAATCTACAAATTGTTCTAAATTAATTACAAATATAAAACAGAAAATAATTGATTGCATAAGTATTCACCCCCTTTGCTATGACACACCTAAATAAGCTCTGGTGCAACCAATTGTCTTTAGAAGTCACATAATTAGTTGAGTGGAGTCCACCTGTGTGCAATTAAGGTGTTTCACATGATTTCAGGTTAAATACACCTGTCTCTGGGAGGTCCCACAGTTGGTTAGTACATTTCCTAACAAAAACTACACGATGAAGATGAAGGAACATTCAAAGCAAATCCGGAATAAGGTTCTTCAAAAGCACCAATCAGGGGTAGGATATAAGAACATTTCCAAGGCATTGAATATCATCTCAGAGCACAGTAAAGTCCATTATTAAGAAATGGAGAGAATATGGCACAACTGTGAATCTGTCTAGAACAGGCCGTCCTCAAAAACGGAGTATCCGGGCGTATAGGGCAATAGTCAGGGAGGCCACCAAGAGGCCTATGGCAACTCTAAAGGAGTTACAGTGTTCCACGGCTGAGCTGGGAGACACTGTGCATATGGCAACAATAGCCCGGGTGCTTCACAAAACTGGCCTTTATGG
The DNA here is from genome assembly GCF_902713425.1 of Acipenser ruthenus. Lineage (NCBI taxonomy): Eukaryota > Metazoa > Chordata > Actinopteri > Acipenseriformes > Acipenseridae > Acipenser > Acipenser ruthenus. The sequence goes on from NW_026708811.1 coordinate 122,912, forward strand.
GAGAGTGGCAAAAAGAAAGCCATTGTTGAAAAAAACTCGCATCAAATCTCGGCTAGAGTTTCCCAGAAGGCATGTGGGAGACTCTGAGACCAAGTGGAAGAAGATTCTATGGTCTGATGAGACCAAAATAGAGCTTTTTGGCCTCAACGCTAAGCGCTATGTTTGCCACTGATCAACACAAGAAAAGTCCATAATGTCAAAGTGAAAAATAAAATCTACAAATTGTTCTAAATTAATTACAAATATAAAACAGAAAATAATTGATTGCATAAGTATTCACCCCCTTTGCTATGACACACCTAAATAAGCTCTGGTGCAACCAATTGTCTTTAGAATTCACATAATTAGTTGAGTGGAGTCCACCTGTGTGCAATTAAGGTGTTTCACATGATTTCAGGTTAAATACACCTGTCTCTGGGAGGTCCCACAGTTGGTTAGTACATTTCCTAACAAAAACTACATCATGAAGATGAAGGAACATTCAAAGCAAATCCGGAATAAGGTTCTTCAAAAGCACCAATCAGGGGTAGGATATAAGAACATTTCCAAGGCATTGAATATCATCTCAGAGCACAGTAAAGTCCATTATTAAGAAATGGAGAGAATATGGCACAACTGTGAATCTGTCTAGAACAGGCCGTCCTCAAAAACGGAGTATCCGGGCGTATAGGGCACTAGTCAGGGAGGCCACCAAGAGGCCTATGGCAACTCTAAAGGAGTTACAGTGTTCCACGGCTGAGCTGGGAGACACTGTGCATATGGCAACAATAGCCCGGGTGCTTCACAAAACTGGCCTTTATGGGAGAGTGGCAAAAAGAAAGCCATTGTTGAAAAAAACTCGCATCAAATCTCGGCTAGAGTTTCCCAGAAGGCATGTGGGAGACTCTGAGACCAAGTGGAAGAAGATTCTATGGTCTGATGAGACCAAAATAGAGCTTTTTGGCCTCAACGCTAAGCGCTATGTTTGCCACTGATCAACACAAGAAAAGTCCATAATGTCAAAGTGAAAAATAAAATCTACAAATTGTTCTAAATTAATTACAAATATAAAACAGAAAATAATTGATTGCATAAGTATTCACCCCCTTTGCTATGACACACCTAAATAAGCTCTGGTGCAACCAATTGTCTTTAGAATTCACATAATTAGTTGAGTGGAGTCCACCTGTGTGCAATTAAGGTGTTTCACATGATTTCAGGTTAAATACACCTGTCTCTGGGAGGTCCCACAGTTGGTTAGTACATTTCCTAACAAAAACTACATCATGAAGATGAAGGAACATTCAAAGCAAATCCGGAATAAGGTTCTTCAAAAGCACCAATCAGGGGTAGGATATAAGAACATTTCCAAGGCATTGAATATCCTCTCAGAGCACAGTAAAGTCCATTATTAAGAAATGGAGAGAATATGGCACAACTGTGAATCTGTCTAGAACAGGCCGTCCTCAAAAACGGAGTATCTGGGCGTATAGGGCACTAGTCAGGGAGGCCACCAAGAGGCCTATGGCAACTCTAAAGGAGTTACAGTGTTCCACGGCTGAGCTGGGAGACACTGTGCATATGGCAACAATAGCCCGGGTGCTTCACAAAACTGGCCTTTATGGGAGAGTGGCAAAAAGAAAGCCATTGTTGAAAAAAACTCGCATCAAATCTCGGCTAGAGTTTCCCAGAAGGCATGTGGGAGACTCTGAGACCAAGTGGAAGAAGATTCTATGGTCTGATGAGACCAAAATAGAGCTTTTTGGCCTCAAAGCTAAGCGCTATGCTTGCCACTGATCAACACAAGAAAAGTCCATAATGTCAAAGTGAAAAATAAAATCTACAAATTGTTCTAAATTAATTACAAATATAAAACAGAAAATAATTGATTGCATAAGTATTCACCCCCTTTGCTATGACACACCTAAATAAGCTCTGGTGCAACCAATTGTCTTTAGAAGTCACATAATTAGTTGAGTGGAGTCCACCTGTGTGCAATTAAGGTGTTTCACATGATTTCAGGTTAAATACACCTGTCTCTGGGAGGTCCCACAGTTGGTTAGTACATTTCCTAACAAAAACTACATGATGAAGATGAAGGAACATTCAAAGCAAATCCGGAATAAGGTTCTTCAAAAGCACCAATCAGGGGTAGGATATAAGAACATTTCCAAGGCATTGAATATCATCTCAGAGCACAGTAAAGTCCATTATTAAGAAATGGAGAGAATATGGCACAACTGTGAATCTGTCTAGAACAGGCCGTCCTCAAAAACGGAGTATCTGGGCGTATAGGGCACTAGTCAGGGAGGCCACCAAGAGGCCTATGGCAACTCTAAAGGAGTTACAGTGTTCCACGGCTGAGCTGGGAGACACTGTGCATATGGCAACAATAGCCCGGGTGCTTCACAAAACTGGCCTTTCTGGGTAAGTGGCAAAAAGAAAGCCATTGTTGAAAAAAACTCGCATCAAATCTCGGCTAGAGTTTCCCAGAAGGCATGTGGGAGACTCTGAGACCAAGTGGAAGAAGATTCTATGGTCTGATGAGACCAAAATAGAGCTTTTTGGCCTCAAAGCTAAGCGCTATGTTTGCCACTGATCAACACAAGAAAAGTCCATAATGTCAAAGTGAAAAATAAAATCTACAAATTGTTCTAAATTAATTACAAATATAAAACAGAAAATAATTGATTGCATAAGTATTCACCCCCTTTGCTATGACACACCTAAATAAGCTCTGGTGCAACCAATTGTCTTTAGAAGTCACATAATTAGTTGAGTGGAGTCCACCTGTGTGCAATTAAGGTGTTTCACATGATTTCAGGTTAAATACACCTGTCTCTGGGAGGTCCCACAGTTGGTTAGTACATTTCCTAACAAAAACTACACGATGAAGATGAAGGAACATTCAAAGCAAATCCGGAATAAGGTTCTTCAAAAGCACCAATCAGGGGTAGGATATAAGAACATTTCCAAGGCATTGAATATCATCTCAGAGCACAGTAAAGTCCATTATTAAGAAATGGAGAGAATATGGCACAACTGTGAATCTGTCTAGAACAGGCCGTCCTCAAAAACGGAGTATCCGGGCGTATAGGGCAATAGTCAGGGAGGCCACCAAGAGGCCTATGGCAACTCTAAAGGAGTTACAGTGTTCCACGGCTGAGCTGGGAGACACTGTGCATATGGCAACAATAGCCCGGGTGCTTCACAAAACTGGCCTTTATGGGAGAGTGGCAAAAAGAAAGCCATTGTTGAAAAAAACTCGCATCAAATCTCGCCTAGAGTTTCCCAGAAGGCATGTGGGAGACTCTGAGACCAAGTGGAAGAAGATTCTATGGTCTGATGAGACCAAAATAGAGCTTTTTGGCCTCAACGCTAAGCGCTATGTTTGCCACTGATCAACACAAGAAAAGTCCATAATGTCAAAGTGAAAAATAAAATCTACAAATTGTTCTAAATTAATTACAAATATAAAACAGAAAATAATTGATTGCATAAGTATTCACCCCCTTTGCTATGACACACCTAAATAAGCTCTGGTGCAACCAATTGTCTTTAGAAGTCACATAATTAGTTGAATGGAGTCCACCTGTGTGCAATTAAGGTGTTTAACATGATTTCAGGTTAAATACACCTGTCTCTGGGAGGTCCCACAGTTGGTTGGTACATTTCCTAACAAAAACTACATGATGAAGATGAAGGAACATTCAAAGCAAATCCGGAATAAGGTTCTTCAAAAGCACCAATCAGGGGTAGGATATAAGAACATTTCCAAGGCATTGAATATCCTCTCAGACCACAGTAAAGTCCATTATTAAGAAATGGAGAGAAAATGGCAAAACTGTGAATCTGTCTAGAACAGGCCGTCCTCAAAAACGGAGTATCCGGGCGAGAAGTGCACTAGTCAGGGAGGCCACCAAGAGGCCTATGGCAACTCTAAAGGAGTTACAGTGTTCCACGGCTGAGCTGGGAGACACTGTGCATATGGCAACAATAGCCCGGGTGCTTCACAAAACTGGCCTTTCTGGGAAAGTGGCAAAAAGAAAGCCATTGTTGAAAAAAACTCGCATCAAATCTCGGCTAGAGTTTCCCAGAAGGCATGTGGGAGACTCTGAGACCAAGTGGAAGAAGATTCTATGGTCTGATGAGACCAAAATAGAGCTTTTTGCCCTCAACGCTAAGCGCTATGTTTCCCACTGATCAACACAAGAAAAGTCCATAATGTCAAAGTGAAAAATAAAATCTACAAATTGTTCTAAATTAATTACAAATATAAAACAGAAAATAATTGATTGCATAAGTATTCACCCCCTTTGCTATGACACACCTAAATAAGCTCTGGTGCAACCAGTTGTCTTTAGAAGTCACATAATTAGTTGAATGGAGTCCACCTGTGTGCAATTAAGGTGTTTCACATGATTTCAGGTTAAATACACCTGTCTCTGGGAGGTCCCACAGTTGGTTAGTACATTTCCTAACAAAAACTACATCATGAAGATGAAGGAACATTCAAAGCAAATCCGGAATAAGGTTCTTCAAAAGCACCAATCAGGGGTAGGATATAAGAACATTTCCAAGGCATTGAATATCATCTCAGAGCACAGTAAAGTCCATTATTAAGAAATGGAGAGAATATGGCACAACTGTGAATCTGTCTAGAACAGGCCGACCTCAAAAACTGAGTATCCGGGCGTATAGGGCACTAGTCAGGGAGGCCACCAAGAGGCCTATGGCAACTCTAAAGGAGTTACAGTGTTCCACGGCTGAGCTGGGAGACACTGTGCATATGGCAACAATAGCCCGGGAGCTTCACAAAACTGGCCTTTATGGGAGAGTGGCAAAAAGAAAGCCATTGTTGAAAAAAACTTGCATCAAATCTCGGCTAGAGTTTCCCAGAAGGCATGTGGGAGACTCTGAGACCAAGTGGAAGAAGATTCTATGGTCTGATGAGACCAAAATAGAGCTTTTTGGCCTCAACACTAAGCGCTATGTTTGCCACTGATCAACACAAGAAAAGTCCATAATGTCAAAGTGAAAAATAAAATCTACAAATTGTTCTAAATTAATTACAAATATAAAACAGAAAATAATTGATTGCATAAGTATTCACCCCCTTTGCTATGACACACCTAAATAAGCTCTGGTGCAACCAGTTGTCTTTAGAAGTCACATAATTAGTTGAATGGAGTCCACCTGTGTGCAATTAAGGTGTTTCACATGATTTCAGGTTAAATACACCTGTCTCTGGGAGGTCCCACAGTTGGTTAGTACATTTCCTAACAAAAACTACATCATGAAGATGAAGGAACATTCAAAGCAAATCCGGAATAAGGTTCTTCAAAAGCACCAATCAGGGGTAGGATATAAGAACATTTCCAAGGCATTGAATATCATCTCAGAGCACAGTAAAGTCCATTATTAAGAAATGGAGAGAATATGGCACAACTGTGAATCTGTCTAGAACAGGCCGTCCTCAAAAACGGAGTATCCGGGCGTATAGGGCAATAGTCAGGGAGGCCACCAAGAGGCCTATGGCAACTCTAAAGGAGTTACAGTGTTCCACGGCTGAGCTGGGAGACACTGTGCATATGGCAACAATAGCCCGGGTGCTTCACAAAACTGGCCTTTATGGGAGAGTGGCAAAAAGAAAGCCATTGTTGAAAAAAACTCGCATCAAATCTCGCCTAGAGTTTCCCAGAAGGCATGTGGGAGACTCTGAGACCAAGTGGAAGAAGATTCTATGGTCTGATGAGACCAAAATAGAGCTTTTTGGCCTCAACGCTAAGCGCTATGTTTGCCACTGATCAACACAAGAAAAGTCCATAATGTCAAAGTGAAAAATAAAATCTACAAATTGTTCTAAATTAATTACAAATATAAAACAGAAAATAATTGATTGCATAAGTATTCACCCCCTTTGCTATGACACACCTAAATAAGCTCTGGTGCAACCAGTTGTCTTTAGAAGTCACATAATTAGTTGAATGGAGTCCACCTGTGTGCAATTAAGGTGTTTCACATGATTTCAGGTTAAATACACCTGTCTCTGGGAGGTCCCACAGTTGGTTAGTACATTTCCTAACAAAAACTACATCATGAAGATGAAGGAACATTCAAAGCAAATCCGGAATAAGGTTCTTCAAAAGCACCAATCAGGGGTAGGATATAAGAACATTTCCAAGGCATTGAATATCCTCTCAGAGCACAGTAAAGTCCATTATTAAGAAATGGAGAGAATATGGCACAACTGTGAATCTGTCTAGAACAGGCCGTCCTCAAAAACGGAGTATCCGGGCGTATAGGGCACTAGTCAGGGAGGCCACCAAGAGGCCTATGGCAACTCTAAAGGAGTTACAGTGTTCCACGGCTGAGCTGGGAGACACTGTGCATATGGCAACAATAGCCCGGGTGCTTCACAAAACTGGTCTTTATGGGAGAGTGGCAAAAAGAAAGCCATTGTTGAAAAAAACTCGCATCAAATCACGGCTAGAGTTTCCCAGAAGGCATGTGGGAGACTCTGAGACCAAGTGGAAGAAGATTCTATGGTCTGATGAGACCAAAATAGAGCTTTTTGGCCTCAACGCTAAGCGCTATGTTTGCCACTGATCAACACAAGAAAAGTCCATAATGTCAAAGTGAAAAATAAAATCTACAAATTGTTCTAAATTAATTACAAATATAAAACAGAAAATAATTGATTGCATAAGTATTCACCCCCTTTGATATGACACACCTAAATAAGCTCTGGTGCAACCAGTTGTCTTTAGAAGTCACATAATTAGTTGAATGGAGTCCACCTGTGTGCAATTAAGGTGTTTCACATGATTTCAGGTTAAATACACCTGTCTCTGGGAGGTCCCACAGTTGGTTAGTACATTTCCTAACAAAAACTACATCATGAAGATGAAGGAACATTCAAAGCAAATCCGGAATAAGGTTCTTCAAAAGCACCAATCAGGGGTAGGATATAAGAACATTTCCAAGGCATTGAATATCATCTCAGAGCACAGTAAAGTCCATTATTAAGAAATGGAGAGAATATGGCACAACTGTGAATCTGTCTAGAACAGGCCGTCCTCAAAAACGGAGTATCCGGGCGTATAGGGCAATAGTCAGGGAGGCCACCAAGAGGCCTATGGCAACTCTAAAGGAGTTACAGTGTTCCACGGCTGAGCTGGGAGACACTGTGCATATGGCAACAATAGCCCGGGTGCTTCACAAAACTGGCCTTTATGGGAGAGTGGCAAAAAGAAAGCCATTGTTGAAAAAAACTCGCATCAAATCTCGGCTAGAGTTTCCCAGAAGGCATGTGGGAGACTCTGAGACCAAGTGGAAGAAGATTCTATGGTCTGATGAGACCAAAATAGAGCTTTTTGGCCTCAACGCTAAGCGCTATGTTTGCCACTGATCAACACAAGAAAAGTCCATAATGTCAAAGTGAAAAATAAAATCTACAAATTGTTCTAAATTAATTACAAATATAAAACAGAAAATAATTGATTGCATAAGTATTCACCCCCTTTGCTATGACACACCTAAATAAGCTCTGGTGCAACCAATTGTCTTTAGAAGTCACATAATTAGTTGAGTGGAGTCCACCTGTGTGCAATTAAGGTGTTTCACATGATTTCAGGTTAAATACACCTGTCTCTGGGAGGTCCCACAGTTGGTTAGTACATTTCCTAACAAAAACTACATCATGAAGATGAAGGAACATTCAAAGCAAATCCGGAATAAGGTTCTTCAAAAGCACCAATCAGGGGTAGGATATAAGAACATTTCCAAGGCATTGAATATCCTCTCAGAGCACAGTAAAGTCCATTATTAAGAAATGGAGAGAATATGGCACAACTGTGAATCTGTCTAGAACAGGCCGTCCTCAAAAACGGAGTATCTGGGCGTATAGGGCACTAGTCAGGGAGGCCACCAAGAGGCCTATGGCAACTCTAAAGGAGTTACAGTGTTCCACGGCTGAGCTGGGAGACACTGTGCATATGGCAACAATAGCCCGGGTGCTTCACAAAACTGGCCTTTATGGGAGAGTGGCAAAAAGAAAGCCATTGTTGAAAAAAACTCGCATCAAATCTCGGCTAGAGTTTCCCAGAAGGCATGTGGGAGACTCTGAGACCAAGTGGAAGAAGATTCTATGGTCTGATGAGACCAAAATAGAGCTTTTTGGCCTCAAAGCTAAGCGCTATGTTTGCCACTGATCAACACAAGAAAAGTCCATAATGTCAAAGTGAAAAATAAAATCTACAAATTGTTCTAAATTAATTACAAATATAAAACAGAAAATAATTGATTGCATAAGTATTCACCCCCTTTGCTATGACACACCTAAATAAGCTCTGGTGCAACCAATTGTCTTTAGAAGTCACATAATTAGTTGAGTGGAGTCCACCTGTGTGCAATTAAGGTGTTTCACATGATTTCAGGTTAAATACACCTGTCTCTGGGAGGTCCCACAGTTGGTTAGTACATTTCCTAACAAAAACTACATCATGAAGATGAAGGAACATTCAAAGCAAATCCGGAATAAGGTTCTTCAAAAGCACCAATCAGGGGTAGGATATAAGAACATTTCCAAGGCATTGAATATCCTCTCAGAGCACAGTAAAGTCCATTATTAAAAATTGGAGAGAATATGGCACAACTGTGAATCTGTCTAGAACAGGCCGTCCTCAAAAACGGAGTATCCGGGCGTATAGGGCACTAGTCAGGGAGGCCACCAAGAGGCCTATGGCAACTCTAAAGGAGTTACAGTGTTCCACGGCTGAGCTGGGAGACACTGTGCATATGGCAACAATAGCCCGGGTGCTTCACAAAACTGGCCTTTATGGGAGAGTGGCAAAAAGAAAGCCATTGTTGAAAAAAACTCGCATCAAATCTCGGCTAGAGTTTCCCAGAAGGCATGTGGGAGACTCTGAGACCAAGTGGAAGAAGATTCTATGGTCTGATGAGACCAAAATAGAGCTTTTTGGCCTCAAAGCTAAGCGCTATGTTTGCCACTGATCAACACAAGAAAAGTCCATAATGTCAAAGTGAAAAATAAAATCTACAAATTGTTCTAAATTAATTACAAATATAAAACAGAAAATAATTGATTGCATAAGTATTCACCCCCTTTGCTATGACACACCTAAATAAGCTCTGGTGCAACCAGTTGTCTTTAGAAGTCACATAATTATTTGAATGGAGTCCACCTGTGTGCAATTAAGGTGTTTCACATGATTTCAGGTTAAATACACCTGTCTCTGGGAGGTCCCACAGTTGGTTAGTACATTTCCTAACAAAAACTACATCATGAAGATGAAGGAACATTCAAAGCAAATCCGGAATAAGGTTCTTCAAAAGCACCAATCAGGGGTAGGATATAAGAACATTTCCAAGGCATTGAATATCTCTCAGAGCACAGCAAAGTCCATTATTAAAAATTGGAGAGAATATGGCACAACTGTGAATCTGTCTAGAACAGGCCGTCCTCAAAAACGGAGTATCCGGGCGTATAGGGCACTAGTCAGGGAGGCCACCAAGAGGCCTATGGCAACTCTGAAGGAGTTACAGTGTTCCACGGCTGAGCTGGGAGACACTGTGCATATGGCAACAATAGCCCGGGTGCTTCACAAAACTGGCCTTTATGGGAGAGTGGCAAAAAGAAAGCCATTGTTGAAAAAAACTCGCATCAAATCTCGGCTAGAGTTTCCCAGAAGGCATGTGGGAGACTCTGAGACCAAGTGGAAGAAGATTCTATGGTCTGATGAGACCAAAATAGAGCTTTTTGGCCTCAACGCTAAGCGCTATGTTTGCCACTGATCAACACAAGAAAAGTCCATAATGTCAAAGTGAAAAATAAAATCTACAAATTGTTCTAAATTAATTACAAATGTAAAACAGAAAATAATTGATTGCATAAGTATTCACCCCCTTTGCTATGACACACCTAAATAAGCTCTGGTGCAACCAATTGTCTTTAGAAGTCACATAATTAGTTGAGTGGAGTCCACCTGTGTGCAATTAAGGTGTTTCACATGATTTGAGGTAAATACACCTGTCTCTGGGAGGTCCCACAGTTGGTTAGTACATTTCCTAACAAAAACTACATCATGAAGATGAAGGAACATTCAAAGCAAATCCGGAATAAGGTTCTTCAAAAGCACCAATCAGGGGTAGGATATAAGAACATTTCCAAGGCATTGAATATCCTCTCAGAGCACAGTAAAGTCCATTATTAAGAAATGGAGAGAATATGGCACAACTGTGAATCTGTCTAGAACAGGCCGTCCTCAAAAACGGAGTATCCGGGCGTATAGGGCACTAGTCAGGGAGGCCACCAAGAGGCCTATGGCAACTCTGAAGGAGTTACAGTGTTCCACGGCTGAGCTGGGAGACACTGTGCATATGGCAACAATAGCCCGGGTGCTTCACAAAACTGGCCTTTATGGGAGAGTGGCAAAAAGAAAGCCATTGTTGAAAAATACTCGCATCAAATCTCGGCTAGAGTTTCCCAGAAGGCATGTGGGAGACTCTGAGACCAAGTGGAAGAAGATTCTATGGTCTGATGAGACCAAAATAGAGCTTTTTGGCCTCAACGCTAAGCGCTATGTTTGCCACTGATCAACACAAGAAAAGTCCATAATGTCAAAGTGAAAAATAAAATCTACAAATTGTTCTAAATTAATTACAAATATAAAACAGAAAATAATTGATTGCATAAGTATTCACCCCCTTTGCTATGACACACCTAAATAAGCTCTGGTGCAACCAGTTGTCTTTAGAAGTCACATAATTATTTGAATGGAGTCCACCTGTGTGCAATTAAGGTGTTTCACATGATTTCAGGTTAAATACACCTGTCTCTGGGAGGTCCCACAGTTGGTTAGTACATTTCCTAACAAAAACTACATCATGAAGATGAAGGAACATTCAAAGCAAATCCGGAATAAGGTTCTTCAAAAGCACCAATCAGGGGTAGGATATAAGAACATTTCCAAGGCATTGAATATCTCTCAGAGCACAGCAAAGTCCATTATTAAAAATTGGAGAGAATATGGCACAACTGTGAATCTGTCTAGAACAGGCCGTCCTCAAAAACGGAGTATCCGGGCGTATAGGGCACTAGTCAGGGAGGCCACCAAGAGGCCTATGGCAACTCTGAAGGAGTTACAGTGTTCCACGGCTGAGCTGGGAGACACTGTGCATATGGCAACAATAGCCCGGGTGCTTCACAAAACTGGCCTTTATGGGAGAGTGGCAAAAAGAAAGCCATTGTTGAAAAAAACTCGCATCAAATCTCGGCTAGAGTTTCCCAGAAGGCATGTGGGAGACTCTGAGACCAAGTGGAAGAAGATTCTATGGTCTGATGAGACCAAAATAGAGCTTTTTGGCCTCAACGCTAAGCGCTATGTTTGCCACTGATCAACACAAGAAAAGTCCATAATGTCAAAGTGAAAAATAAAATCTACAAATTGTTCTAAATTAATTACAAATATAAAACAGAAAATAATTGATTGCATAAGTATTCACCCCCTTTGCTATGACACACCTAAATAAGCTCTGGTGCAACCAATTGTCTTTAGAAGTCACATAATTAGTTGAGTGGAGTCCAGCTGTGTGCAATTAAGGTGTTTCACATGATTTCAGGTTAAATACACCTGTCTCTGGGAGGTCCCACAGTTGGTTAGTACATTTCCTAACAAAAACTACATCATGAAGATGAAGGAACATTCAAAGCAAATCCGGAATAAGGTTCTTCAAAAGCACCAATCAGGGGTAAGATATAAGAACATTTCCAAGGCATTGAATATCCTCTCAGAGCACAGTAAAGTCCATTATTAAGAAATGGAGAGAATATGGCACAACTGTGAATCTGTCTAGAACAGGCCGTCCTCAAAAACGGAGTATCCGGGCGTATAGGGCACTAGTCAGGGAGGCCACCAAGAGGCCTATGGCAACTCTAAAGGAGTTACAGTGTTCCACGGCTGAGCTGGGAGACACTGTGCATATGGCAACAATAGCCCGGGTGCTTCACAAAACTGGCCTTTATGGGAGAGTGGCAAAAAGAAAGCCATTGTTGAAAAAAACTCGCATCAAATCTCGGCTAGAGTTTCCCAGAAGGCATGTGGGAGACTCTGAGACCAAGTGGAAGAAGATTCTATGGTCTGATGAGACCAAAATAGAGCTTTTTGGCCTCAACGCTAAGCGCTATGTTTGCCACTGATCAACACAAGAAAAGTCCATAATGTCAAAGTGAAAAATAAAATCTTTAAATTGTTCTAAATTAATTACAAATATAAAACAGAAAATAATTGATTGCATAAGTATTCACCCCCTTTGCTATGACACACCTAAATAAGCTCTGGTGCAACCAATTGTCTTTAGAAGTCACATAATTAGTTGAATGGAGTCCACCTGTGTGCAATTAAGGTGTTTCACATGATTTCAGGTTAAATACACCTGTCTCTGGGAGGTCCCACAGTTGGTTAGTACATTTCCTAACAAAAACTACATGATGAAGATGAAGGAACATTCAAAGCAAATCCGGAATAAGGTTCTTCAAAAGCACCAATCAGGGGTAGGATATAAGAACATTTCCAAGGCATTGAATATCCTCTCAGAGCACAGTAAAGTCCATTATTAAGAAATGGAGAGAATATGGCACAACTGTGAATCTGTCTAGAACAGGCCGTCCTCAAAAACGGAGTATCCGGGCGTATAGGGCATTAGTCAGGGAGGCCACCAAGAGGCCTATGGCAACTCTAAAGGAGTTACAGTGTTCCACGGCTGAGCTGGGAGACACTGTGCATGTGGCAACAATAGCCCGGGTGCTTCACAAAACTGGCCTTTATGGGAGAGTGGCAAAAAGAAAGCCATTGCTGAAAAAAACTCGCATCAAATCTCAGCTAGAGTTTCCCAGAAGGCATGTGGGAGACTCTGAGACCAAGTGGAAGAAGATTCTATGGTCTGATGAGACCAAAATAGAGCTTTTTGGCCTCAACGCTAAGCGCTATGTTTGCCACTGATCAACACAAGAAAAGTCCATAATGTCAAAGTGAAAAATAAAGTCTACAAATTGTTCTAAATTAATTACAAATATAAAACAGAAAATAATTGATTGCATAAGTATTCACCCCCTTTGCTATGACACACCTAAATAAGCTCTGGTGCAACCAATTGTCTTTAGAAGTCACATAATTAGTTGAATGGAGTCCACCTGTGTGTAATTAAGGTGTTTCACATGATTTCAGGTTAAATACACCTGTCTCTGGGAGGTCCCACAGTTGGTTAGTACATTTCCTAACAAAAACTACATGATGAAGATGAAGGAACATTCAAAGCAAATCCGGAATAAGGTTCTTCAAAAGCACCAATCAGGGGTAGGATATAAGAACATTTCCAAGGCATTGAATATCCTCTCAGAGCACAGTAAAGTCCATTATTAAGAAATGGAGAGAATATGGCACAACTGTGAATCTGTCTAGAACAGGCCGTCCTCAAAAACGGAGTATCCGGGCGTATAGGGCACTAGTCAGGGAGGCCACCAAGAGGCCTATGGCAACTCTAAAGGAGTTACAGTGTTCCACGGCTGAGCTGGGAGACACTGTGCATATGGCAACAATAGCCCGGGTGCTTCACAAAACTGGCCTTTATGGGAGAGTGGCAAAAAGAAAGCCATTGTTGAAAAAAACTCGCATCAAATCTCGGCTAGAGTTTCCCAGAAGGCATGTGGGAGACTCTGAGACCAAGTGGAAGAAGATTCTATGGTCTGATGAGACCAAAATAGAGCTTTTTGGCCTCAACGCTAAGCGCTATGTTTGCCACTGATCAACACAAGAAAAGTCCATAATGTCAAAGTGAAAAATAAAATCTACAAATTGTTCTAAATTAATTACAAATATAAAACAGAAAATAATTGATTGCATAAGTATTCACCCCCTTTGCTATGACACACCTAAATAAGCTCTGGTGCAACCAATTGTCTTTAGAAGTCACATAATTAGTTGGATGGAGTCCACCTGTGTGCAATTAAGGTGTTTCACATGATTTCAGGTTAAATACACCTGTCTCTGGGAGGTCCCACAGTTGGTTAGTACATTTCCTAACAAAAACTACATCATGAAGATGAAGGAACATTCAAAGCAAATCCGGAATAAGGTTCTTCAAAAGCACCAATCAGGGGTAGGATATAAGAACATTTCCAAGGCATTGAATATCCTCTCAGAGCACAGTAAAGTCCATTATTAAGAAATGGAGAGAATATGGCACAACTGTTAATCTGTCTAGAACAGGCCGCCCTCAAAAACGGAGTATCCAGGCGTATAGGGAACTAGTCAGGGAGGCCACCAAGAGGCCTATGGCAACTCTAAAGGAGATACAGTGTTCCACGGCTGAGCTGGGAGACACTGTACATATGGCAACAATAGCCCGGGTGCTTCACAAAACTGGCCTTTATGGGAGAGTGGCAAAAAGAAAGCTATTGTTGAAAAAAACTCGCATCAAATCTCGGCTAGAGTTTCCCAGAAGGCATGTGGGAGACTCTGAGACCAAGTGGAAGAAGATTCTATGGTCTGATGAGACCAAAATAGAGCTTTTTGGCCTCAACGCTAAGCGCTGTTTGCCACTGATCAACACAAGAAAAGTCCATAATGTCAAAGTGAAAAATAAAATCTACAAATTGTTCTAAATTAATTACAAATATAAAACAGAAAATAATTGATTGCATAAGTATTCACCCCCTTTGCTATGACACACCAAAATAAGCTCTGGTGCAACCAATTGTCTTTAGAAGTCACATAATTAGTTGAATGGAGTCCACCTGTGTGCAATTAAGGTGTTTCACATGATTTCAGGTTAAATACACCTGTCTCTGGGAGGTCCCACAGTTGGTTAGTACATTTCCTAACAAAAACTACATCATGAAGATGAAGGAACATTCAAAGCAAATCCGGAATAATGTTCTTCAAAAGCACCAATCAGGGGTAGGATATAAGAACATTTCCAAGGCATTGAATATCCTCTCAGAGCACAGTAAAGTCCATTATTAAGAAATGGAGAGAATATGGCACAACTGTGAATCTGTCTAGAACAGGCCGTCCTCAAAAACGGAGTATCCGGGCATATAGGGCACTAGTCAGGGAGGCCACCAAGAGGCCTATGGCAACTCTAAAGGAGTTACAGTATTCCACGGCTGAGCTGGGAGACACTGTACATATGGCAACAATAGCCCGGGTGCTTCACAAAACTGGCCTTTATGGGAGAGTGGCAAAAAGAAAGCCATTGTTGAAAAAAACTCGCATCAAATCTCGGCTAGAGTTTCCCAGAAGGCATGTGGGAGACTCTGAGACCAAGTGGAAGAAGATTCTATGGTCTGATGAGACCAAAATAGAGCTTTTTGGCCTCAACGCTAAGCGCTATGTTTGCCACTGATCAACACAAGAAAAGTCCATAATGTCAAAGTGAAAAATAAAATCTACAAATTGTTCTAAATTAATTACAAATATAAAACAGAAAATAATTGATTGCATAAGTATTCACCCCCTTTGCTATGACACACCAAAATAAGCTCTGGTGCAACCAGTTGTCTTTAGAAGTCACATAATTAGTTGAATGGAGTCCTCCTATGTGCAATTAAGGTGTTTCACATGATTTCAGGTTAAATACACCTGTCTCTGGGAGGTCCCACAGTTGGTTAGTACATTTCCTAACAAAAACTACATCATGAAGATGAAGGAACATTCAAAGCAAATCCGGAATAAGGTTCTTCAAAAGCACCAATCAGGGGTAGGATATAAGAACATTTCCAAGGCATTGAATATCCTCTCAGAGCACAGTAAAGTCCATTATTAAGAAATGGAGAGAATATGGCACAACTGTGAATCTGTCTAGAACAGGCCGTCCTCAAAAACGGAGTATCCGGGCGTATAGGGCACTAGTCAGGGAGGCCACCAAGAGGCCTATGGCAACTCTAAAGGAGTTACAGTGTTCCACGGCTGAGCTGGGAGACACTGTGCATATGGCAACAATAGCCCGGGTGCTTCACAAAACTGGCCTTTATGGGAGAGTGGCAAAAAGAAAGCCATTGTTGAAAAAAACTCGCATCAAATCTCGGCTAGAGTTTCCCAGAAGGCATGTGGGAGACTCTGAGACCAAGTGGAAGAAGATTCTATGGTCTGATGAGACCAAAATAGAGCTTTTTGGCCTCAACTCTAAGCGCTATGTTTGCCACTGATCAACACAAGAAAAGTCCATAATGTCAAAGTGAAAAATAAAATCTACAAATTGTTCTAAATTAATTACAAATCTAAAACAGAAAATAATTGATTGCATAAGTATTCACCCCCTTTGCTATGACACACCTAAAGAAGCTCTGGTGCATCCAATTGTCTGTAGAAGTCACATAATTAGTTGAATGGAGTCCACCTGTGTGCAATTAAGGTGTTTCACATGATTTCAGGTTAAATACACCTGTCTCTGGGAGGTCCCACAGTTGGTTAGTACATTTCCTAACAAAAACTACATCATGAAGATGAAGGAACATTCAAAGCAAATCCGGAATAAGGTTCTTCAAAAGCACCAATCAGGGGTAGGATATAAGAACATTTCCAAGGCATTGAATATCCTCTCAGAGCACAGTAAAGTCCATTATTAAGAAATGGAGAGAATATGGCACAACTGTGAATCTGTCTAGAACAGGCCGTCCTCAAAAACGTAGTATCCGGGCGTATAGGGCACTAGTCAGGGAGGCCACCAAGAGGCCTATGGCAACTCTAAAGGAGTTACAGTGTTCCACGGCTGAGCTGGGAGACACTGTGCATACGCCAACAATAGCCCGGGTGCTTCACAAAACTGGCCTTTATGGGAGAGTGGCAAAAAGAAAAAAACTTGCATCATATCTCGGCTAGAGTTTCCCAGAAGGCATGTGGGAGACTCTGAGACCAAGTGGAAGAAGATTCTATGGTCTGATGAGACCAGAATAGAGCTTTTTGGCCTCAACGCTAAGCGCTATGTTTGGCGTAAGCCTAACACCGCACATCATCCTGAGAACACCATCGCTACCGTGAAGCATGGTGGTGGCAGCATCATGCTATGGGGATGCTTCTCTGCGTCAGGGCCTGGAAAGCTTGTGAAGATAGAGGGCAAAATGGATGCGGCAAAGTACAGAGAAATCCTGAAGGAAAACCTGCTGAAGTCTGCAAGAGACCTGGGACTTGGGAGAAGATTCATCTTCCAGCAGGACAATGACCCCAAACATACAGCCAAAGCCACACTGGAGTGGCTTAAAAACAAAAAGGTCAATGTCCTGGAGTGGCCCAGTCAAAGCCCGGACCTCAATCTAATTGAGAATATGTGGAAAGAGTAGAAAATTGCTGTTCACCAAAGGTCCCCATCCAACTTGACGGAGCTTGAGCAATTTTGCAAAGAAGAATGGGCAAAAATTGCAGTGTCCAGATGTGCAAAGCTGGTAGAGTCTTATCCAAATAGACTCATGGCTGTAATTGCTGCCAAAGGTGCCTGATTCCAACCATCAGATGGTGCAAGGGAGAACCGACCTTTGGTAAGTATACTAACTAGGCTACATGGCCCAAAAGTTTTAAGAATAGGGTCCTATATTTCAAACTACATTTATGTAGTAATAATATTCAAATAATGGGCTCTATTTACTAAAGTGTTTTAAGGAATGCTTCAGTATCAATACACATGTTTGGAGTTTAAATAATGCTTTAAAAATCTGAATAAGACCTAAAACAAAGTAGTCTCAATGGCTTTTATTACTTTAAACATTATTAAGTCAAAAAGGATTTAAAGTAATAGTCCTTAACAAAACATTCGAACATCAGAACACTCCTTAAAGATTAGTAAATAGGGACAATAATTCCAAATAGAGCTTCTAAAGCCTTCATACCTGACCATAAGTTTAAGTATAAAATAGACACCTACCACAGCCTGGCAACCTCAGTAAAACTGCATGCCTTTTCATGCGTTATTGCTTGCTTATACAAGCTTTTACAGAATTAAAATGTGATTGTTCTTACCAATAATCGCATCCACAATATCTGGATTAAGGGGTTGTTTTGCTTGTGAATCCTTATGTGCATTGGATTTGAATCCAGTCAGGGATTTATTGGCAAGTTCTTCAGCAGTGTGAAATACCCGTAATAGGTCTGCAGTTAGCTTCATTGTGTCTTTGTGACAACACATCTGTAGCTTCCTTTTTGATACTGACGCTTTTTCAGTCCGTTGTACCTTCTAAAATCATAAACAAAGGTGTGGGTAAGTGAAATAGTTATATAATATATACATATATCAAACTGCATGAAAATACCTCCTTTTTATCACTTTTACGCCATGGATACTGTGTACTTCAGTATTTTTGGAGACAAACCTCTCCATATAGTAACACCCTCTTGTTCGGGTTATACCTTAGTATTATGCTCCCTCGCCTTTGGTTCAGGGCATTACTAAGCCTGCAGACGGTCATCGGGTAGTAACCTAAATAACACAATTTTCCTACCTCATCTCTCTTTTCCCCCATTGTTGTATATTGGTGTTGGCATAGTTGGTGGTGGACAAATCCATTTTCAGTAATTCCACTCGTTCCAGTATATCTGGGAGTTCTAAAGTATATGTTGAAATGTTAGCTGTCTTTTGCTGTTTATTATTTTTATATTTTATTTTATTATTTGTAGTATTTATGACTAAATGCGTTATATTATATAGTTATGATTAGATTAGTCTGCACTTCACATTCTTAAAAATAAATATTAGGCCACATTAAAGTATTTCTATCATTGTCATGATAGTTGTTTTGGTCCCGGCATTTATCCCGCTTACACTTGGAAGGGGTTTCCTCCTTTTCATAATTAAGTATACACTTTGCTTTTTGTGAAACAGTCTGCCAGTCCCCTAAAAAATAGTTCATATTTAATCATATTTATACTGTGCCTACACTGGTTAAAATTCAACAGTGGGTCTTTATACACCTTGTAACGGAAACATGGTACCCCATAATGTTCTCGTACTAAGGTGAAAATAGCCTTGATTTGTATGTTACTATAGATATCAATAGTAATACGAAAATACCATACAAAGTAGTAATAACAGCTTTTAAAGTGAAGGTAGTGTTCTGAGAGAATTAGGTATAATTTTACCTCAGTAACTTAGAGTAAGAGTTATGATTATACAGCAGTATTGATTGTATGTTCACTGTTTAGTATGTAGGCTAGTTCATTAAAACAAAAAAAGTAAATGTCACAATATATATACAGTGCCTTGCATAAGTATTCACCCCCCTTGGACTTTTCCACATTTTGTAGTGTTACAACCTGGAATTAAAATGTATTTAATTGGGATTTTTACCATTTGATTTACACAACATACTTAACACTTTGAAGGTGCAAAATATTTTTTATTGTGACACATTTTTTGTTTTGTTTAATTAAACAAAAAAAAAGACATTTGTTGGTTGCATAAGTATTCACCCCCCTGAGTCAATACTTGGTAGAAGCACCTTTGGCTTTGGGTAAGTCTCTACCAGCTTTGCACATCTGAATCCTGCAAATTTTGCCCATTCTTCTTGGCAAAATTGCTCAAGCTCTGTCAAGTTGGATGGGGACCGTTGGTGAACAGCAATTTTCAAGTCTTGCCACAGATTCTCAATCGGATTGATGTCTGGGCTTTGACTGGGCCATTCTAAGACATTCAGGTTCTTGTTTTTAAACCACTCCAGTGTAGCTTTGGCTGTGTGTTTAGGGTCATTGTCCTGCTGGAAGGTGAACCTTCCCAGTCACTGGTCCTCTTGCAGACTGAAACAGGTTTTCCTCTAGAATTTCCCTGTATTTGGCTCCATCCATCTTGCCCTCAGTCCTGACCAGTTTCCCAGTCCCTGCCGATGAAAAGCATCCCCATAACATGTTATAACATGCTGCCACCACCATGCTTCACCGTGGGGATGGTATTCTCAGGGTGATGAGCAGTGTTGGCTTTGCGCCACACATAGCGTTTTGCGCTAAGGCCAAAAAGTTCAATTTTGGTCTCATTAGACCAGAGAACCCTTTTCCACATGTTTGCTGTGTCTCCCACATGCCTTTTGGCAAAATCCAAACGGGATTTGATATGGGTTTTTTCAGAAATGGCTTTCTTCTCGCCACTCTTCCATAAAGCCCAGCTTTGTGGAGCGCCCGGGTTATAGTTGTCCCATGGACGGTTTCTCCCATCTCAGCTGTGGATCTCTCCAGCTCCTTCAGAGTTACCATTGACCTCTTGGTTGCTTCTCTGACTTATGCCCTCCTTACCTGGTCACTGAATTTTGGTGGACGGCCTTCTCTAAGCAGAGTCGCGGTTGTGCCATATTCTTTCCATTTCTTAATAATGGATTTAACGGTGCTCCGGGGGATGTTCAAAGTTTGGGATATTTTTTTATAACCCAACCCTGATTGGTGCTTCTCCAGAACTTTATCCCAGAATTGTTTAGATAGCTCCTTGGTCTTCATGATGCTGTTTGTTTTGATATGCTCTTTAACAAACTGTGGCCTTCCAGAAACAGGTGTATTTAATCTGAGGTCATGTGACACTTTAATTGCACACAGGTGGACTCCATTCAACTAATTATGTGACTTCTGAAGGCAATTGGTTGCACCAGAGCTTATTTAGGGGTGTCACAGCAAAGGGGGTGAATACTTATGCAATCAAGACAGTTTTTTATTTGTAAATAATTTTGAAAAATATGTAGATTTTTTTTCCCCACTTTGACATTATGGACTATTTTGTGTAGATCAGTCACAAAAAATCCTAATTAAATCCATTTTAATTCCAGGTTGTAATATTACAAAATGTGGAAAAGTCCAAGGGGGGTGAATACTTATGCAAGGCACTGTATATATATATATATATATATATATATATATATATATATATATATATATATACTGTTTACTGTAAGCAAGGGTGTCCATCCCATACCTTCAGTTTCCTCAGCATTATTTAATCTTTTTAGTTGATTGACAAATTGATATAGAGCATTACACTTTGTCTTACCTATTGCCAGTACATAAGATGGACAGGTTAACCATTTTGGATTTTTCTTTTGAAGGTCCCCTTTTCCACTAGGTTTAAGTCCACCATCTCATAAACATTTTTGGTTTCAATTACATTATTTTTGTAACTACGTTCATCAAATTCTACAATCCACTCTTTCTTGCCAATTTCTATCGCATTCTCTTCAAAAAAAATCAAACAATGCAAATGACATTTTCTCCATCTCTTTACTGCTCCATGAAGTGGTATGTAATACTGTGGGAGCCACCTGTCAAACACAAACGGTCACTTTGCTGGTCTCGTGCAGGTACATTTGAAAAGTAGGGCGCGCGCCATGCAGGCAGTCAGCAGCACTTCTCTCTTTTGTTGACAGTTTACTCTCCGATAAGGTGACTTTTATTGAAATGGAGAGGGTGTCATAAACGTTTCTTACATCATGAAGCAGAAGAAGATATGCCTCGTATGACAAAAGTAAGGAGAGGGATAGAAATAAATGAATGTACTTATAGCCAGCCTGGCTGCTCAACGGAAAATGAGGAGGAACCAACTGAGACTTCCCTTAACACTGTCCTAACACCTGATCAAGTTTTCTTCCTCGGTGATGAAACAGGACTTCTTGAAAACCACGAGGAGAACTGTCCTGCCGAAAAATATAGGTTTTGGATATAATGTTACCGAGGGATAATTCTACTCTTATATTCGTTATTTGAAAGGAAGTGTAAAGGCAATTCGATATCCCATACATTGAGTTATATTATAGGACACTTAAAAAAAAAATGTGCTTCAGATGTTTACTTTATTTATGTATGGGTGAATCGGCTTTACAGAAGAGTGTAATTCAGTTTCCCTGGATCTCGCTCAGCTATTTCATAGCTCCAATACAAATTCACAAGGGAATGCCATTTAACCCTACGAGAGTATTAATTCTAAGGAGTAAATTAAAGCATGTCTTAATGATCCGGTTTTATAGATAAAAACTGTACATTTCAAATGGTTTTCGTGGTAGAAATATGTTTTAATATAACTCGCCCTGCGGCCTCGAACACCAGTTGCATGAGGATTCCCCTGAGATCAATGTGGCTATAAGCAATTATACTACTTTGAACTTGAAGTAGGCTGCTACATTGTAGACCTCTAACCAAAATAAACAAAGTTACAACTGTGTTGATATGAGGGAAGGGTATACGTCTGACTGTAGTTTGAACCACCCAAAAAATAGATTGCAAAAATGAGAATTCTGAATTTAAATAAATGTAAAATCTACTTTATTATACACTAAATTATTACTGTTTTACAGCTGTCCGATGAAGAGGTTTCCAATTCAGGTGAAGATGAAACGGAGTTTAATAGGGCTTCCTGCCTCTCCACCCAGTGTGAATTTGAAGTGGACTGTCAAAATGTAAGTAAAATTATATTAAGAAAAATACCTACAGACGTGCTCAAATTTGGTACCCCTCCACAAAAAACGAAGAATGCACAATTTTCTCTGAAATAACTTGAAACTGACAAAAGTAATTGGCATCCGCCATTGTTTATTCCATATTTAATAGAAATCAGACTTTGCTTTTGATTTTTTATTCAACATAATATTGTAAATAAGAAAACAAATGAAAATGGCATGGACAAAAATGATGGGACCGCTAACCTAGTATTTTGTTGCACAACCTTTAGAGGAAATCACTGCAATCAAACGTTTTCTGTAGCTCTCAATGAGACTTCTGCACCTGTTAACAGGTAGTTTGGCCCACTCTTCCTGAGCAAACTGCTCCAGCTGTCTCAGGTTTGATGGGTGCCTTCTCCAGACTGCAAGTTTCAGCTCTTTCCATAGATGTTCGATAGGATTCAGATCAGGACTCATAGATGGCCACTTCAGAATAGTCCAATGTTTTGTTCTTATCCATTCTTGGGTGCTTTTAGCTGTGTGTTTTGGGTCATTATCCTGTTGGAGGACCCATGACCTGCGACTGAGACAGAGCTTTCTGACACTGGGCAGTACCTTTCGCTCCAGAATGCCTTGATAGTCTTGAGATTTCATTGTGCCCTGCACAGATTCAAGGCAACCTGTGCCAGGCGCAGCAAAGCAGCCCCAAAACATAACCGAGCCTCCTCCATGTTTCACTATAGGTATGGTGTTCTTTTCTTTGAAAGCTTCATTTTTTCATCTGTGAACACAGAGCTGATGTGACTTGCCAAAAAGCTCCAGTTTTGACTCATCTGTCCAAAGGACATTCTCCCAGAAGGATTGTGGCTTGTCAATATGCATTTTAGCAAATTCCAGTCTGGCTTTTTTATGTTTTTCTTTCAAAAGTGGAGTCCTCCTGGGTCTTCTTCCATGGAGCCCACTTTCGCTCAAAAAGCGACGGATGGTGCGATCAGAAACTGACGTACCTTCACCTTGGAGTTCAGCTTGTATCTCTTTGGCAGTTATCCTTGGTTCTTTTTCTACCATTCGCACTATCCTTCTGTTCACTCTGGGGTCGATTTTCCTCTTGCGGCTGCGCCCAGGGAGGTTGGCTACAGTTCCATGGACCTTAAACTTCTTAATAATATTTGCAACTGTTGTCACAGGAACATCAAGCTGCTTGGAGATGGTCTTGTAGCCTTTACCTTTACCATGCTCGTCTATTATTTTCTTTCTGATCTCCTCAGACAACTCTCTCCTTTGCTTTCTCTGGTCCATGTTCAGTGTGGTGCACACAATGGTACCAAACAGCACAGTGACTACTTTTAAATAGGCTGAATGACTGATTACAAGATTGGAGACATGTGTGATACTAATTAAGGAAACTAATTAGTTTGAAATATCTCTATAATCCAATTATTTATTATCTTTTCTAAGGGGTACCAACAAATGTGTCCAGGCCATTTTAGAATATCTTTGTAGAATAAGCAATAATTCATCTCTTTTCACAGCTTCTTTGCTTTATTCTATGACATACCAAAGGCATGCAAGTATACATGATAAAATAGCTTTTAATTTCATCACTTTTCAGGAGGAATGAAGCATTATTTCAATGAGCTGTAAGGGTACCAACAAATTTGAGCACGTCTGTATATAATCTTTTAAATGTTATATAATCTTACCGTGTATACTGTATGCTTAACATCCAATCCCATAACATGTAATGACAATTATATGCACAACTGCATTACATTTACTTAATTTACATTTATTTAGAACTAACGAGTGTATATAGTTTGCTTTGACCAATTTCACAACCAATTTGCTAACAGCCTAGGCTTACAGCTCTGTCTATCCCTTGACACATTACATTGTTAAATTATTTTGCATAAATGAATGCGAGTACTTTATGTAAGCAATTTAAAATAGTTCATAAGCACAATAACACACATACAGAGACCACCGATGCCTTGGGTACATTATTTTAAAATGAACATGCAAGACCTAAGATGGCATTGCTTGTAGTGTTCAAGTATAATATTGTAGCGTTGAGCATGCTATGGGCAATGTTCTGCGGCGGTGACGGTGGAAAATAAAAGATCAGACCAGGCAGTGAGGTTAAAATGGAATAGCTCTTAACTTGAACCACACTAAATAGGGATACGTCTCCAATTCCCTATAACAGTCGTACTTGGAGTTTGAAGATTATTAATTATTACGGTTTACTGCAGCGGCGTTCGATCGATTTCTGTTCGATCGATCCCAAAACCCCACGTGAAGCTGCAACTTAACTAGCGGTCTTGAAGTGCATCATATGGTGGTTTCTTAAGAGCGTAGGCAGGTTTGAAACACATGAATTATTTAGCAAAATCAAGTGTGCAGATATATTTTTCGTTTGGTGAACTATTATGTTTTTGGTTTCTATGGTGTCACAATGCATTACCCAAACATTTCACGATTCCCTCAGACCGCTCGTGAACTCAAGTAGAAGTTCAAGAGCTAGTAGTTTCAATGATGTTTGGGAAACACTTACCTAAACGATGGTCTTACTACATTGGTTTGGTAAAGTAGCTATTGAGAAAAGCGAACCCGACTCAGAACACAGAACAGAACAGAACACAAACAGCGCACTCACGTCAACACTTGCAGACTGCACAGAAACAGCAGGCAAGATAACAGCGGGGAGAGAGAGACACACACAAAATACAATACAACCCTGGCGCCCACAACACTTAACACAGTACACACTGGACAAAAATTGTTTTCAAATTCCCCTGTCTAAATACACCCCCACAGTCCATCCATTCGCACCACCGCTACAGTATCTTACACTTTTGCAAATCCAGAATTAAACCATTTTTACGAATTTTATGAATTGTGATATATCCTGTTGTGTTTGTTTAAAGTTATGCATTCCAGATAACGTTTCTGATCAATGATAATACCATTTAAGATTTCCTGTAGGTTCTACTCTTCCTAACTGTATTTCCTCTCTTCTGTAGGATGAGTTTGACAATCACCCACTATATCCAGGAGCACCGCTCAGTAAAAATGAAAGTGACCTTTGCATTGAAACATCGACTGACAGATTCTGCTTTGGATAATCTTCTTGAACTTATGTCATGTCATGTTAAAGACTTTCCTAAAACAACCAAATACTATCTGTACAAAAAGTTCAATTGTGCAGACTTGTCATCTATGGTGCTGCATTTTTTTTGTAAAATATGCCAATCATACATCTGCCCTGAGAATGATAATGTAGATTCCTGTCCAGAATGTGGTGAGGGGTTTAATAAAGAATTAAACAAAAAGGCTGGTCACTTTTTCATCCAGCTCCCATTGAAAAAGCAGGAACTGCTTGAAAAAGAAGCCGTTTTAGATTCCATCCAGAAAAATGTCCACACTAGAAGCAGAGAGATAGGTGATGTCACATCTGGGAAACTGTACCAAAAAGTAAGGAATTCCACACAGTTTGGTCAGAATGGCATTTCTCTTCAGTGGAACAGTGATGGTGTTTAAGTATTTAAATCATCCAGAAGCAGTTTCTGGCCTATTCAGGTAATGGTGAATGAACTCCCATACAAGTTAAGAATCAACAATGTTCTGTTGTCATGTCTGTGGTTTGGCCCAGGAAAGCCCAGGATGGATAGCTACTTGAGTGTTTTTGTTAAAGAGTTAACTGATTTGCACAAAACAGGTGTAACAGTAATAATTCCAGGAGAAGGTCAGAAGGTTGTTAAAATACATACTTTAATTTGTTCAGCAGATTCGGTGGCTAGACCAGCCCTTCGTAACACAACCCTGTTTAATGGCAAGTATGGTTGTGACTTTTGTCTGCATCCTGGTCAGCATGTTCACAAGGGAAGAGAATTCACTAGAGTTCACCCCATTAAAGAAAAAGATCCACCTATAAGAACTCATGAACAGCACAAAGCAGATGCAATTGCTGCTTCTGAAAGTGGAAACCCAGTGAATGGTGTTAAAGGCTCTTCCCCGTTGTTGTTTTTACCTGTTTTGAATATGTCACGGTCTTTTGTATCTGAATACATGCACTGTGTTCTTCTTGGTGTAGTAAGGGGGATTTTACCTTTGAGATACATTCAACATTGGTTTTACTTGGTCTATTCAGTGAATAATCTTTTGACAGACTCAATTACTAGAGAAACTCTTAGAAAAGTAAGTGTGGTTCTTAAGGAGTTTGTAAACCAAACTGAGACTCTGTGTGGTAAAAGTCACTTGACCTTTAATGTCCATCTACTTCTGCATTTACCTAGAGGTGTTAGTGACTGGGGAGCTCTTTGGGCAACCTCTGCTTTCCCTTATGAAGGGTACAACAGGGTATTAAAAAGCCTTTTCTAGGGTACACAGAGCGTATCAAAACAAGTGTGTGAAATGTATACTGTGATAAAAAAGGTAAAAAAGCTACAAGCATACAAAGTGCCAGTGAACCTGTACATATTTTCTTAAAAAAACTTATTGGATCAACAAGAATTTCTACTTGGTCATCAAGTTAAAAAAGAAGTACTTGTGTATGACAGGTTTATTTACAATCATGTTTTGTATCGCACTAAAAACTATAACCATGTAATGAAAAGGTCTAACTTTACAGCTGAATTGCAAAATAGTCATGTTGTTGAACTAACCTCTCTTCTGCTAGTAAAGTGCAGAGATGGGCCATGCTCTGTTCATGGGAGAGAGATAGCTATATTGACTGTGAAGAAACTGGAAAAAAATTGCAGATTTTATATACAGTAGAGAGTTTAGCATATCCTCAAACTTTCTCATTGAAATTCACAAGAATGATAAAACAGAGGCTGTGTTTTTGGACCATTTGGAAAGGAAATGTGTTAGGATGTCAATTGATGAGAAGAGTTCTGTGAATTTCATGCCAAATGAAGTTGAAAGGGATTAGGTGTTTCATACTTTAAAATGAGCGTTTCAACAATTCTTCACAAATTAATCAATGTTAACCATGTTTTCATCAGAATGTACAAAACAATTTTCATACGAAATTATTATTACTAAATTATTAAAGAGTAAATAGATTCAAATTCCATTTTAATGTTGTTTTTTGTTTTACTTATTCCTAATCTTGTTATGAGGTTGGCAATCATTCGGAGTTCTTTGCTGCAATATTAAGTTTTATCATTTTTCTCCTATAGTTTTCTCTAAGTAGCTTTGAGCTAAATTACTGCTCTAGACTGCTAAGTGACTGTCCATTTTTTTATTTTCTGATTCCAAAAGTTCATATGATGCTTGCTATGACCTTTCAACTCTGTTGGCAGCATTACAGGACCTATTAGAATCAGGAAGCGCAACAGAAATTTTAGATGAACATGAAGCATTATCAAGCCTTATAACATGGACATGCAGACATGTTTGTCAGCGTGAGCAATACACAGTTAATGCCTGTGTCTTCCTGATGTTTTACATATCACAGACAGCTGTTTCTCACAGCTAGAGCACCACTTGGAAATTAAATACTGTGCAAGTAAAGAAGGAAGGCAGCTTGCAGGAAAATTAAAAAAAGAACACAAGTGACTGCAATTGTCCTGCCCTTTTCACAAATCACAAATTCACAGCCTAGCGATAAGGACGTGGTACAACTCTTTCTGTTTTGACATGTGTAACGTGCAGTGTTGTGTGGTATAGTGCCATTACGGATTCTGTCCCCTGTCGATGAGAAGAGAGGAGGTTAAGAGCTCTAAAACCATGTATGCAGACGAGCTCGGCTCTTTTTCATTGTGGTTTAGATGCTCACTTGGAGTGCGTAGGGTTGCCAGTTCACGCCCAGCCTCCACCCTGTTACACATGTATGAACAGGATAATATAGTATTGTTATTGTCAAAAAGAAAACGTATATGGTTAAAGTAAAGGAGTCTGTACATCTGTTGATTTATTTATATTTTTTAAAAATGTGCATATTTGTATATAATAATTTATTATATCTATTTAAAATTTTGTAGGACAATAAATTATGTCCATATTCATTATGGCTGCTGCTTTGTCTTTTTAAATATTAAGGGTTACTTGAAGTTATCTGCAGGCAACACTTGTGTTATTTACTATGATGTGCTTTTATTTTGTTTTAAAAAGTTTACACACCCCAGCTATATCAGAAATATTTTAAAACAGAATAAAATAAAACAAAAACAGCTCTGCTTAAATTTATTATACATTATTTTGTTCCTACTAATGTGCTATTTTCAGTATCTGGTAATTAAATAAATAGGTTTATTAAAAGTTAAGTATTTTGCTTTATTCAATCTATAAACCTAGTATATACTGTAAAAGTCATTCTTACATTTTCAGTCCTAAACAGAGTCATAGTATTATTCTTTTGCATACTATAGGAGGAGTCCTATTGAGGTACTATAGGGAGACCCTTTTGAGTACTATAGGAGGATACTTTTTTTTAAAGAATCCTACAGGATTCCTTTAAAACCCTTTTAGTCCTATAGAGAGTCCTATAGTACTACTATAGGATTCTATGGGACATTTCCGTAAGGGTGACTATGGTCATGTAACTCAATTCTGACCCTGGTCAAGTAGCACTATTCTGACTCTGGTCATATGACAAATGACTGCTTCCTAACGCAATTTGTCAAGGCACCGACGAGACGGGAAGCATGCCTTGATTTAGTCTTTTCAAATAACGAAGACAGAATAACTAAAACAGAGGTCAGAGAGCCATTGGCAAACTCAGACCACAACATGGTTTCATTTGAAGTGATTTTCAAAACCCAAAAAGTAATGACTAAAGCTAAGGTTTACAATTTTAGAAAAGCAAACTATGAAGGTATGAAACAGAGACTAACAGAAGTAGATTGGAGTAAAATAGAGAAAACATCCACAGAAAAGGATGGCTGTTTTTTAAAAATGTAGTACTAGAGGTGCAAAACAATTACATCCCAAAAGTAGACAAATCTAAATCTAAAACAAAATGGCCAAAATGGTTTAATAGATCAATTAAAAAAAAAAAAATATTCAGCTGAAAAAAGGCACTTTACAGAGCGTTTAAAAGGGACCAAAAACAAAGTACACATAAAGAGTACTTGGAACTGCAAACATAAGTCAAAAAGGAAGTTAGAAAGGCCAAGAGAGAGAGAGAGAGAGAGAGAGAAATGAACATTGCTAAGGGGGCTAACACCAATTCCAAAATGTTTTTCCAATATATTAAAAGCAAGAGAATCTTCAAAAGAGGAGGTTAAATGTCTAAGAGACACAAATGGCAAAATCATAGACAAAAAAATAGCGAATATATTAAATGATTACTTTTCACAAGTTTTTACAAAGGAGGATACGGACAACATGCCCCACATGCCCCACATGTTGACCTGTTCCTATCCAGTTTTAAATAACTTTAGCATAACAGAGGCAGAAGTGTTAAAGGGACTAGGAGCTCTTAAAATAAACAAATCCCCTGGGCCGGATGAGATCCTCCCAATAGTACTCAAAGAAATGAAAGAAGTTATTTACAAACCGCTAATCAAGATCATGCAACAGTCTCTTGACACAGGGGTTGTACCGACAGACTGGAAAATTGCAAACGTAATACCGATCCACAAAAAGGGAGACAAAACTGAACCAGGTAACTACAGGCCAATAAGCCTGACTTCTATTATATGTAAACTTATGGAAACTATAATAAGATCCAAAATGGAAAATTACCTATATGGTAACAATATCCTGCGAAACAGTCAGCATGGTTTTAGGAAAGGGAGATCGTGTCTAACTAACCTGCTTGATTTTTTGAGGATGCAACATCGACAATGGATAATTGCAAAGCATATGACATGGTTTATTTAGATTTCCAGAAAGCTTTATAAATAAAGCAAGCATTGCTATTATAAAAAGATACCCTTTCTACTTCAACAGACGCATACTGCAGCGAAAACAAAAACGGAAGTACTTTGGAAACACACTGATGACGTCTCCCTACACGTCTCTTCTTACAGAAAGAGGTGGCAGGGCAGCTTTGTGATTAAGGGAAGAAAAGAAAGCATTACCTCACACAAAAATACCGGAGTAAGGAGCCACTTTGCTGTAATTACACCACCATACTTTAGAAAGGGACTCAGCTGTGTAGGGTTTCATTCTGTAGTTTAGTTTTGGACTTTGTTGTGATCTGTATTTCATTTACTTGCACTTATCTGCTCCCTATTGCACTTAACCTAATCTGAAGTATTTTGTATTTCACATGCGCTCGTAGCTAACCCGGATATAACGATCAACACTGTTCTCCGCTCTGGAGCTGCCCCGATATCAAATCTTACTGGGTTTTGTAATCGC
Organism: Acipenser ruthenus; assembly: GCF_902713425.1. Taxonomy (NCBI): domain Eukaryota; kingdom Metazoa; phylum Chordata; class Actinopteri; order Acipenseriformes; family Acipenseridae; genus Acipenser; species Acipenser ruthenus. The sequence continues at coordinate 153,618 of NW_026708811.1, forward strand.
TCTTATTAGGACTGAAATCATTGTATTTTGTAGCTTTGCTCTTAATTGTACTGTAATTCTGGATATGCATTTTTTTGTATACAACTGTAAGGTCGCCCTGGGTAAGGGCGTGTGATAAGAAATAAATAAATAAATAAATAATAATAATAATTTAACCTTTGTTTTTATATGCGTGCGTCTCATGTGCTTCACAAAATTATAACTATATAAATAAAATGTATTATTATTATTGTTAGTAAAAAAAAAAAATATTAAATGTTAACTCCCCTTTTTTTTGGTTAATAACTTCTGTACATTGAGTTGCTGTAGTTTGAGGAGACTTGATGGGATCCGGCTCTCAGCGTGCTGAAACATACTTCATAATAAACACGGCACTTGTCTCTGTTTTAAGCCTGCGAGGCTGGGTTTTGTATTATGTGGTGTGGGCTCGGTGCTCTGTATTTTGAAACGGCTTTCAGAAGCAGACAGTAGCATATACAGGTGTTTAGGTGTGTTATGGTTCCTGGGCTTTTCAGTTACTGTGCCCCGCATCTAAGGAATTCTCTTGCTCGGAATATTCGGGAAGCAGGTGCAATAACTTCTAGTTTAAGACTTTATTTAAAACCTGACTTTCAGTCCATAGCTTTGATTAGATTATCCAATCTTTGTGTTGTTAAGCACTCAGGCGCTATGGACGTGTAAAATTGTACCGCATAGAAACACTGGCAGCTATAGCTCTGGTTACAGTAATACTTACCGGGGTCTCCTATCTGTACCGACGTATCACTATCGGTATCACTTCAACTTATAGAGTCAGCCATCTTGCGTAAACACAGAAAACACTGACGTTACACTGTACACCCAAGAACGTGTGACGCGTTTAATATCTGAACGGCACGTGTGTATACATGTATAATAGAAACGTTCTATTCCTAAACAGCAGTGTTTATACGTCATCAGGTGTTGACGTTTAGTCATTTGGAACTCTAAATAACGCTCAACGTTATGTGTTTTTAATCTGTGCTTTTTTTTTGGATAAGTTGAATGTTTATATTTTAAACACCAGCCCTGTTATAAACCTGTACGAATGTTTAAAAAATGTTTTACAAATCATAAACGCGTCCATGAGTTTACAAAACAAACTAAATCCTAAACACATTTAGAATTATAAACACAGTGACGTGTTTGAAAAGCGTGACAAATACGTGTTTTAAAGTTAAACACTCGGTCTTACTGCGTACGATATTCGACTGCAACATTATTTTTGTTATTGTTTAGGCTCGATAGGTATTTAAAAAATTAGGTTAACATGTATATTTACAAAATTAATAACAAATGTAAAATGGGGCTCCCGAGTGGCGCATCCAGTAAAGGCGCTCCACGTGGAGTGCAGGATGCGCTCTATAGTCTGGACGTCGCGAGTTCAAGTCCAGCTTATTCCTTTGCCGACGGAGGACAGGAGCTTCCAGGGGGCGGCGCTCAATTGGCCACGCGCCGCCCGAGGGGAGGGAGGGCTAGGTTGGCCAGGGTGTCCTCGGCTCACCGCGCACCAGCGACCCCTGTAGTCTGGCTGGGCGCCTGCGGGCTTGCCTGTAAGCTGCCCGAGAGCTGCGTTGTCCACCAACGTTGTAGCTCTTGGGTGGCTACATGGTGAGTCCGCAGTGTGAAAAAAAGCAGTCGGCTTTTATATATATAGTGTTTTAAATTATTATGTTTTGTTTTACTATTAGTTTTACTTGTTTAGTTGTAGTTTATATAGTTTTTAGCGAAAGCTAAACATGGCAACGTACGTGGTCTTTCTATAATGAGCAACGGGAGTGAAGTTGGTTCGGAGGATTTCGATACCAGCAACAGTGATGCTGACTTATCACTCAGTGATTATGATGAAGAGGATGTGGAGCCAAGAACAATACAAACTGTACGAACAGAAGAGCATGCAGTTACTTTACAGGTAAGCCAGCTGCAAACGGGAAGCTGTTTGGTTTGAAATGGCAGTGCTGTGACTAAATACTATCAAAACACAGCACTGGGTACAGGCAATGCGGCAGCCAGATCCATCACAATGCCTGTGCAAAGTAGCTGTGTACAAGCATTTGTGACTATCCCTCCAACACAAGCGAAGCAGACACTGTAAAAAAGGTACAGGGTCTGCTATGAAAATTAAAACAAAAGAAAAGACAAAAGAAAAGAAAAATGTGCAGTGGTTGCGAAGGCAATCCCGGGTTCTGTTGTATTGAACATTTCAATAAATGGCACAGAGCAAGTCAAAACTGGCACACGTTTTGAAGTTGTATTTATTTGATAATTACTGTTTACTGATTATTATTGTTATTAGCAGCTTTTTTGTTTTCATTGTTAAAAAAAAACAAAAAACGTTTTTATCTCTATATTGAATATGGGTATGTAGTACACAGCAGCATAAAGGGTTAATGAAAAACACAGTTTAAGTCATTTATTTGTGTTTTATTCATCATATGTTAACATTTTATAGCAACTACAGATTTGAAAACATTATTATTATTATTATTATTATTATTATTTTCAAAATCTGGTACCTGGGAAGGGGTTTCATTTTTACATCTGGAGTTGAAGTGGTTAATAATAAATGAAAATACTTACTGTTAAAAGGCTAGCAAGTTGGTTAAACTCTCCTGGTAGCATTAAGCTTGCTGTGCAGTATTGCTTGAATAGTGTACGAGTGTTTGCCTTCAATTGTTTGTATAAAGTTATTTAAAGATTTTGTTTTCCTAAGCTTTATTGACAAAACCCAGAAGTGTGTGTGGGGTGGCGCAGTTGTTGACATTCGTGTGAGCTGTTTTTAATCAAACTGTCAGATTGTAATCTGTCTGCATCCATCCGTTGTTGATATTAAGAGTTATTTCTTCACCACTTCCAAACCCAAATATTACACTACGAATTGTGTTTTGTTTGCTGTCACTGAAAGCAGATCAGCGCTCAGCCTTTGCTGGGAACACGTGACGTGGGTGTAAAAAAAGTCACGTGATAGAGGGATACTACAGTATAGTTTTATGTCGTAGAGATTGGCTATCCAATGTGTCACTCATTCTGGAGCTGTGTATAGCAATTGCGAAATGATGCGGCAGGGGCGGGGCTTTACTTCAAACAGATATCGCGTGGTTTGACTGTGGCGCTGAACTGTAAGATCGCAATGTACATATTTCTATTTTTTAGTTTGTATTTATACTGCTGGGTTTTTACTGGAGCAATCTAGGTAAAGTACCTTGCTCAAGGGTACAGCAGCAGTGTCCCCTACCAGGGATTGAACCCACGACCTTCCAGTCAAGAGTCCAGAGCCCTAACCACTACTCCACACTGTATAAAAAAAATATTACTGTGTTATTATTATTATTATTATTATTATTATTTATTTAATTTGTTTTGCATTCCACTTTGTATCATGAAAGAAAATTAAAACGTTGATTAATATACGAGTTTTGCAAGTATGACCTGTATCATAATATTGCAGACAGAAACGGACCCCGATTGTAGCGGCGGTAAGAATCCAAGAGTACAACTTTTATCTTCCAAAATAGAAAGCTATTTTATTGATGAAATCGAGTGAACAGCAACACTCGGGCTGCTCTTAGCTGACCGCCAGAGCGCCCCAGGAGAACGCCCCCCACTGCCCCGTGCCTGACAACGGGGTACCGGCAGGACACCCCCGTCCCGCCCCCGCGTCTCCAGCAGAGTAAATCTCCGCGACAACAGAGATCAAATCATGTGAGAGAAGGGAACACGCGGATATCACGTGACTAACACGCTGTCACCGCCCCGCTTTCATTGGAAGAGTCACGCGGAATGATTTGAGACACGTGATCAGTCCTCTCTCATTGGTTAACGCCCGTCGCTGGATGTTTCCACAGCGTGATTTGTACCATCGTCCACAAAACCGTTTTTTCCAGTATTTTTTTGTTAAATTGGTTATTGCAAAGTCAAATTTGAAAAACACCAAACCCGGTAGCCGATTCCACAAAAAAAGACCACGTTTTTCCTAACACTAAAAGGTAAGTGCTGAGTTATTTATTACTCAAAGTGAAATGTATGTATTTGTTAATCTCCATCGATATGCATGAACATTCGTGTGTGTGTGTGTGTGTGTGTGTGTGTGTGTGTGTGTGTGTGTGTGTGTGTGTGTGTGTGTGTGTGTGTGGGGGGTCGGATTGACAGGCTCAACAAACCCTGTGAACGGGGTAGCATCTGGTGAAATACTTTTTGAGATACAGCATGGCGAAGAAAACAGCTTGTAAAAAAAAAAAAAAAAAAAAAGAAAAATGAAGACGCTTTTGTATACACCTGTATCTCGAAAAGTAATGCTAATTTAGGAACCACACTTGGCATACACATAGTCCCGGGAGTGTAGATGTGCAACGGGGTATATATTTTCGGAGGGGTCCTGGTTTTACCGAAATTGAACCAAAAAAGATAACTGTCTGACGTCAGTGCCTGGTAGCGTTGCTTTCGACCGTTCATTTCACTGAATAAATAGGGAGGCATTGAATAGCCTATAGTTCAGCACACACGGGTCAGATCTGTGTTTCTGTCCGGTTAAAACTGGTAATCAGTGATAATAATGAGTGTTTGTGCCTTCAGTACTGGAGAAACTAATAATAATTTGTTCATTTAGGAAATACGTTTGCTTCCCCTAACACTCGTTTTTTTTGGCAGCCTAATAGAAGAACAAGTCAGCTGACTGGCCAAGCTTTATTTCTGATGAGCTCTCATTTTGGCAGGCGTCACAAATCTCCGCCAATTTACGTAGTTTTAGTGCCTCATTTGTTGAGCAATGAAAGAAGGCTTTGTGCAATATGAAAACAGCGGTAGGAATATTATTTTCTTCAGTGCGCTGAAACTATCTGAATATTCTTACAAACATTGCTGCACATTCATTCGAAGCCAAAAAGTCGACGTCTGTGTCTAAAATGGCAAGTGATGTGTGAGATTAACATAAAAACCAACAACAACAAAGTGATGCTTCAGATTTGGCAAGCGAGTCAGAATCGAGGGATACAGACCGCTGCAGGTAATGCACATCGCTCGAAAGTGCTTCACACTTTCCAGACACTGGGCAAAGGTACATGCTACGTATAGTGATCAACGTTTTGTTTTGTTGTGATCCTATTTTCTGTTATGAGGAGAGTAATAAACGAAAATTGTGGGGGGGTTTTGTACAACGCCACCTTTTCCACATATATTTTTTGAAGCGTTTATTTAAGTTACATTTGACAGTTTTCACTTGCATGCACAGCTTAAAAAAGAAAAAGTAAACCCCAGTAATGCTGTTACTTCATGAAAATGTGTCATTTGCCACTTTGTTTATTGCGAAGAAACTACAATGGCAGGGATAAAAAAAGAAAGAAAAAAGCGATATCTACTTATGTACTGTTTCTGCCTGAAATACACACGTGGAAAGTGTATACTTTTATAGTTAATCCAGTGGAGCAAAGTAAAGCCTTCACAACCTATTCTGGAATAGTACAGTTTTACATATTTTAGGATAAATAGTATTGTGCTGCAAGCATTCAAGTTAACTAACGAGCTTTCGTTAGTTAACTTGAATGCTTGCAGCACAGTGATTGTCAGAACATTTTCTAGTTTTAATAAAATTAAAATGAATAACATGCTGTTTTAATAGCATTACAGTGAGATTTGTATAATTGTTTGTTTGCAAGGTGTCATTTGAATACTGGTCAGGAAATGGTATTTGCTTAATATTTTTATTATTAATGGTGATCAAACATTGTAACTTGTTAAGTAGTTATTTCTGAGATGTATTAGTTGATTGGTGCAAGTGCAGTGTTGCAACGTTTTGTTACTGTATGTAAAGTCTGATCGGATAGTCAGATTTTCACGACCATTTAAACAACCCCCCACCACTACGCACATCTTGAGCGCCCTGTGGCCCCCCAAGGTTTGGAAATGTCCTTATCTGGCCCGCCAGAGAATGTAATTGAGTACCACTGCTGTAAATGCTTATGATCTTGTATAGCGTAGGTTCTAAAAAAAAAAAAGTGAGACGATAATGTTTTGCCAAATAGAATAAAATACAAATGCATACTGTTATATGTATGCGTGTTATATATTCCATATTTAAGCACATACATTAAACACTTTCTGCTATTTGTTTACTGTATATCGCTGCCAAAGGAAGTTTGAGATTTTTTAAATTAACACAAAGTTGTTCTTCAACTGCTACAGAATGTTTATCTTGAAGAGACCTTCTTCACAACACGAAGTAATTTACTGACACTATCGAGAATCTCTTATATCAAATCATTAATCGTGGTAGCTAGCGTCACTTGCAGAGACTTACGCAGGTAGGCCTATATATTAATTTAGCTGTAAGACATTTTCCATCGCTGAAAAAAAAATAGACTTCATGATTAATCTAACTTCAGGTAATTCAGTGAAATATTTTACTTGCCGATATATATTTGGGGACGGCCCACCCCTCCAGACTAGGACATATTTTAATGCCTTCTATGTAATGAATTAAACATTTGCACAATATTCTAGTTCACAATTTAAAATGGAGAAAATGTAATCCCACTATATTGCTATCTATTGCTAGTCAATTATGTTAATGATTTAAACTATTGACAACATGTTTAAGAACATATGAAGTGGGAAGCGTTTAAAATCTTGAAAAAAAATGTATGTACAGTACTGTGCTTAATACGAGTTAGGCCTAATGTATGTACTCTACTGTACTTAATACGTTTCTGATTTTACATTTCTGGATTGCAATGAGATATAAAATACATCTTACAGTATGTCTTTAAAAAATGTAGAGTTTTGACATAGGTTAGATTTAGGTTTATGTTAAGTTGTGTGCTTAACTGTTTGGGTTTATTTTAAGTTTTTTGACTGTAGTAGTAAACAAAAAAAACACGTTTCAAAGGCATGTGGAAATGCGGGTGCATGAACGTTTTATCATTTTTTTTACAAATGGTAATTTGGAGCTTCAAGGAATTTTCCTGTGCTAAGTTTAAACAAGAAGAATGACTTTGTTCGGATAATTTTGTACAGTGGACATATATATGTATGGCATATTATATCATACGTTTGCTTCTGGCCAGAGCCAGTTTGGCGGGTAAATACTTTTGTCTCTGTTCCATTTGGTGGGGGTGGGGGGGGAACCCTCGAATTCACCTGCAGTTGCAGATTTTCTTTTTCTCTCTCCAAATGTTAAGCCACACAAAACAAGCAAAGTTGGGTTGCAAATGCATCGTTTTGATTGGGTCGTCAGCCAAGCAGGAAAAACATTTAATTGGATTATTACAATTTGTACTGTGCTTGCTGTTGCCTGATGCTAGAGCTTCTTATTTATGATGGTAACTTGAGGTATTTCAGTAGAAATGTTCTACTTTAGTTCAGTAGGATTTTTGATGTCATTACAGAAGTAACACTTTTTTTATTCCGTTTGATACTAGACATATTCAAAGCTACACTGCAGTCGTTATCAGTAGAGTATGTACATAACACTGATTGCATACATTCAACTTTTGCTATACAATATTTAAGAACTGGTAGACCATAGATTGATGCATGAAAAATACACAGCCAAATCTGATGTAGAGTCGACTCCACTTATTTGCATATTGAATAATTGTATAATAATTGCTTAACTGCATAGCATGCAGCTGGTCCCGTTTTTAAGCGCATAATTTTCTATGATTGTATGGTACTAAATGCACATTTCGCGGTCCCGAAGTCCGTTGTTCATTGCATTTTAATTTGGATAATTGCATAATGCGAGCAATGTTCAAAAAATATATATGTTTGCGTTTGAGTTTCAAAAATAGCAGTGACGTAAGCGCATAGCAACTGTATGACAGCGGGAAAAGCAGGCGGGAAAGACAGTTTTTTACAGTTGTTTATCAGCTCAATCGGCCGACTACTATGCATACTTCCATAAAATTATTTTTTTGCTACGTTGTAGTCAGAAGATCTATAGTAAGGTACTGTGCACCCCTGTTTAACTTTTATTTTTTACTGTACTGTATTACAATATATGAGTTTAGGCCGGCTGTAATATACGGTACATTAGTTTACATTATTTTACTTTTCATATCATAAGTTGCCAGAGAATAGTGTTTTGTATTGAGCGTATAACATTTCAAGTTGGTTTATTTTTGTGAACTTGTCCAATATTTTAAGTTACTCGTAATGAAATATAAAAAATAAATAAAGTTATGAATCTGATCAAAACGAATCATATACATGTACGCCCACTGTATTCCCTCACTCGGCGGTCCGAGCCCATGCAATTATGCTGTCTCCTGTAACTTGTATCCTCTTTTACTTGTTTCACTATCTATCATGAATCATGGAAATACTGTACAGGTGAAAATGCCATATTGATGAGCTTGATAGTTTAAGACGTATAGTTCATGTATCAATAACATAAATGTAAAATTTGGAAAAACAGAACAGGCTGAGTAGGAGCCGTTAACATTGGATTGGCCCAACTATACCTTTGATATTACTATATAAACAGTACTGTAGTATTTGTGTTTTTATTATACTGCAGTGAATGTAATTACAGGGTGTTGCCAACCAAAAACATAAAAATACAACATTTTCCAAGTACACCTGGAGGTCATGTGTTAACTTGTCGTTTTATTTGTTTTAGTGTAATGAAGACAAGATCCATCTACAAATACACAGGCTGTGATTAAAGCCTGACATCACAACTTCATAATCGTATATAATCATTATTTTAGTCATTGAGCAGACGCTTTTGTCAGAAACAACTTACAGAGACTATTTATTTAACTAGGAGAGTTACCCATTGAGACGGAGGCCTCATTACAAGAGGGTCCGGGGGAGGGGGGGAAGTGGGGCACAAACACACTTTTAACCCTAATTAAGGTAGAGGGACTTTAGGTAGGCCGGATTGTATAACCTGCTTTTTGGATTTGGCCATGACACCGGGATTAACATACCTGCTCTTACGAAGAGTGCCATGGGATCTTTAACATCCACACAATGTGGACAGGACCTCGGTTTAAAGATTGAAGTACTACTGAGCCAATTATATTTAAGTCAAACAATTACAAACAAAAACCCCCAAAACTACAATAAAAATCTAGATAAACACAATATAGAATTGTCCCCTGCTAAATGAATAACAAACTCTGTGTTGTGAATTATTCAGTCAGGAGTGGTCGGAGATTTGGTGGATAAATATAACGCCACTCTGGCAAATAGTCTTGACACTATTGCACCTTATAAAATAAAGAAACTATCTACAAAAATATTTTCTCCTTGGTTTAATGATACAACACGTATGCATAAACGTATGTGTCGCAAATTAGAACGCAGATGGGAGATCGACTGGACTTCAGATATATTATCAAAGCTGGAAAGATAGTATTTTAACATATAGAACGTCACTGTCTTTAGCTCGATCTGTTTATTTCTCCGATCTTGTTGACAAAAATCAGATTTATTTTTCAGTCAACAGCAAGATTAACAAATCCGCAATCAGAGCGCGTTACACAGAATATTCCTCCAGTAAGCTGTGAATCACTTCAATAAAAAAGTGACCGACATTAGGAATCAGTTGAGCAACTACATACTGATATAAACAATTATACAAATATTCTTGGTCCGTCTGAACCCAACCAAATCTTACAGCACTTTTGCTTGACATGTGAACAAGAGCCGGATGCCATAATTAAAAAGACTAAACCCACAACATGTGCATTAGATCCCATTCCTACTACACTTTTGAGAAAAGTATATCCAAAAATAAATAACACAGTTTTAAATATTATTAACAGCTCACTCTCATCAAGTACTGTTCCAAATTCTTTGAAGACTGCGTAGTAAAACCCCTGCTCAAGAAGCCTACCCTTGATCCCAATGTGCTTAATAATTACAGGCCTATTTCTAATCTCCCTTTTTTTTGTCCAAAGTGTTAGAAGAGTAGTGGCTGAACAATTAAATAGATTTCTTGCTGCACAGAATATTTCTGAGAAATTTCAGTCAGGTTTCAGGCCTTATCATAGCACCGAGACGGCACTAATTCGAGTGGTAAATGATATGTTGATGACTTCTGACATGGGCTCGCCTTCAGTACTTGTTCTACTGGATCTAAGTGCTGCTTTCAACACCATTGATCATTCTGTCATAATTAATCGCCTTGAACATTTAGTGGGATTGTCAGGTACTGTCTTGTTCTGGTTCAGATCCTATCTCTCTAATAGGTTTCAGTTTGTTAAAGTTGAGGAGGCGACCTATTTTATGTCAAAGGTTACGTGTGGGGTTCCTCAGGGTTCAATTCTTGGCCCAATTCTGTTCTCTCTATATATGTTACCTTTGGGAAATATCATTCGTAGACACAGAGTTCATTTTCATTGCTATGCTGATGACACTCAGCTTTGCCTGTCTCTCAAACAGGGTGATGTATCTGCTGCTAATATTTTGAATACCTGCCTTGCTGACATTAAACATTGGATGTTTAAAAGCTTTTTAATGTTAAACTCAGACAAAACAGAATTGATGATAATGAGACCTCAGAAGCAATACAAGAACATAGATTCATCTGATTTTCTACTCGACGGTCTCTGTACAGATTCTAGAGCAGAGATAAAAAAAACCTAGGTGTCACTTTTGATTCAGACCTCTCCTTTGAATCACACATTAAAAATGTTACAAAAATGTTCTTTTTTCATTTAAGAAACATAGCTAGACTGAGAGGTATGCTTTCCAAGCAGAATGCAGAGAGATTGGTGCATGCTTTTATATCTTCAAGGATTGATTAATGTAACAGCCTTTTTGCTGGTATTAGTAACAATGTTATATCTCGGCTGCAACTTGTACAGAATGCTGCTGCAAGAGTTTTAACTGGGAGTAAGAAACAAGATCATATCACCCCTGTGCTAGCGTCCTTGCATTTGCTTCCTGTTCGATTTAGGATCGATTTTAAGGTGCTATTATTATCCCACAAGGCTCTAAATTGCTTAGCTCCACCCTATTTAAAGGATCTTTTAAAACCATACGTTCCTAATCGTCCACTTCGATCACAGGATGCCAGGCTACTTTCCATACCAAGTATTCAGAAACAAAACTCAGGTGGTAGATGCTTGAGTTACATTGCACCGAAATTATGGAACGACTTCCCAGTACTATAAAGGAAGCTCCTTCTGCCAATGCTTTTAAATCTCATTTAAAAACACACTTGTATAGCTTAGCTTACGCAAGTTTTTAAAGTGATATTCTCTCGCTTCTGTATATGTATATAACATATAATTATATGTGTGTTTTATTGCTGATTTTATATATATATATATATATATATATATATATATATATATATATATATATATATAAATTTCTATGTGTGTTCTATTTTCTGATTATTGATATATATATACAGACGTGCTCAAATTTGTTGGTACCCCTCCACAAAAAACGAAGAATGCACAATTTTCTCTGTAATAACTTAAAACTGACAAAAGTAATTGGCATCCGCCATTGTTTATTCCATATTTAATAGAAATCAGACTTTGCTTTTGATTTTTTATTCAACATAATATTGTAAATAAGAAAACAAATGAAAATGGCATGGACAAAAATGATGGGACCGCTAACCTAATATTTTGTTGCACAACCTTTAGAGGCAATCACTGCAATCAAACGTTTTCTGTAGCTCTCAATGAGACTTCTGCACCTGTTAACAGGTAGTTTGGCCCACTCTTCCTGAGCAAACTGCCCCAGCTGTCTCAGGTTTGATGGGTGCCTTCTCCAGACTGCAAGTTTCAGCTCTTTCCATAGATGTTCGATAGGATTCAGATCAGGACTCATAGAAGGCCACTTCAGAATAGTCCAATGTTTTGTTCTTATCCATTCTTGGGTGCTTTTAGCTGTGTGTTTTGGGTCATTATCCTGTTGGAGGACCCATGACCTGCGACTGAGACAGAGCTTTCTGACACTGGGCAGTACGTTTCGCTCCAGAATGCCTTAATAGTCTTGAGATTTCATTGTGCCCTGCACAGATTCAAGGCACCCTGTGCCAGGCGCAGCAAAGCAGCCCCAAAACATAACCGAGCCTCCTCCATGTTTCACTGTAGGTATGGTGTTCTTTTCTTTGAAAGCTTCATTTTTTCGTCTGTGAACATAGAGCTGATGTGACTTGCCAAAAAGCTCCAGTTTTGACTCATCTGTCCAAAGGACATTCTCCCAGAAGGATTGTGGCTTGTCAATATGCATTTTAGCAAATTCCAGTCTGGCTTTTTTATGTTTTTCTTTCAAAAGTGGAGTCCTCCTGGGTCTTCTTCCATGGAGCCCACTTTCGCTCAAAAAGCGACGGATGGTGCGATCAGAAACTGACGTACCTTCACCTTGGAGTTCAGCTTGTATCTCTTTGGCAGTTATCCTTGGTTCTTTTTCTACCATTCGCACTATCCTTCTGTTCACTCTGGGGTCGATTTTCCTCTTGCGGCCGCTCCCAGGGAGGTTGGCTACAGTTCCATGGACCTTAAACTTCTTAATAATATTTGCAACTGTTGTCACAGGAACATCAATCTGCTTGGAGATGGTCTTGTAGCCTTTACCTTTACCATGCTCGTCTATTATTTTCTTTCTGATCTCCTCAGACAACTCTCTCCTTTGCTTTCTCTGGTCCATGTTCAGTGTGGTGCACACAATGGTACCAAACAGCACAGTGACTACTTTTCTCCATTTAAATAGGCTGAATGACTGATTACAAGATTGGAGACATGTGTGATACTAATTAAGGAAACTAATTAGTTTGAAATATCTCTATAATCCAATTATTTATTATCTTTTCTAAGGGGTACCAACAAATGTGTCTGAGATGGCTGAGAAAATGGATGGGCAGAAACCCTTGGATCCTTCCCCACTCTTGGAATATGGTAATTAAATCAGGAAGTACTTCACTATATACTGCTGAATATCACATTATGGGGACTCTCTCTACCTTTGGGAGACATATAACATGCCCCTACAAAGTGATTTCATGTGTTTCACATCTACTGTTACCGTGCATGTGATTCTCTTCTTTCAGAAACTTCGGAACAAGAGTCTTATTCAGACAGGGGCCAGCTAGGTGGGAGACTTCAAGGGGTGGCTGAGATAGAGAATCCCCTCAATGGGATCGGGACTAAAGTAACAAGAGGTATGTTCACAACTGAAGGAGGACAGGAAGGGCCTCACAATGATGGACAACCAGAAGACATTCAGAACAAGGGACAGCTGGATTGGCTTGAAAGTTGCTGCCTAAACAACCCAGGTAGATACAGTTTGAGGCATTTACTTGTGTGTTCATCTCTAATGCAGACAAAAGCCACCAAATGTACATTGCTGTGCAAAAGTCTTAGACACATTCTCGAGTTACAATATCTCAAAATAAACTATACTTGAGCAGCTAATATGAAGTGTTGTAGTAGCTAACCCATCACATTTATCCAGCTCTTTCCATAGATGTTTGATAGGATTCAGATCAGGACTCATAAAAGGCCACTTCAGAATAGTCCAATGTTTTGTTCTTATCTATTCTTGGGTGCTTTTAGCTGTGTGTTTTGGGTCATTATCCTGTTGGAGGACCCATGACCTGCGACTGAGACAGAGCTTTCTGACACTGGGCAGTATGTTTCGCTCCAGAATGCCTTGATAGTCTTGAGATTTCATTGTGCCCTGCACAGATTGAAGGCACCCTGTGCCAGGCGCAGCAAAGCAGCCCCAAAACATAACCGAGCCTCCTCCATGTTTCACTGTAGGTATGGTTCTCAACGGGGGGGGGGGATGTATTTTTATTTGATATAAAATGTATACATGACATGGTAGTATTAAATCAGGTTGATTCTATGGTAGTATAACCCGCCCCCCCCCTCCAGAAAAAAGAAATAAAATTGTGCAAAATGTCTAAGACTTTTTCACAGCAGTGTATATCTCCACAAGTCACTCCATTAATTATCAGTCTCGGAGCCTGTCGCTACTGGAGAGAAATATTGTTTTTGATAAGTCTCTACCTTTGGGAGACATATAATATGTCCCCACAAGGTGATTTCATGTTAAATCAGAAAGGGCGCTACAATATACTGTTGAATGTCACATTATGGGGACTGTCTCCCAAAGGTCTATGTCCACGTCAGCCAGTTAATATTTTCAGTGTTGGGTGGCATCTTGATATGACATTTAAATGGCTTTTCTTTAAGCATCCACGTGAGGGAAGCTTGTATGTTTTTTGTAAATCTGCAGACATTACCAGCCTCATCACACCTATAACTGCTTTGATCTTCTGAACTGATCGCAATGTTGAATTTATATTCTCTGCATTGTGGAAACTCCTGTAGAAAAATCTAACTACTGGTCACGTTGATCTGTGACCTAAGATGGCTGCCAAATTGCGGTCATGCGACGTTCGTTTCTGGAAAATAAAGACCAAACGCTTTGAGATATTGGCTTCATATATGCTACGCAACTTCTATTTTTTATGTGTGCTTTATTTTGTTTCTTAATAAATAATTCAGTACTTTGCCAAGACATGAGTTGCATCACAGGCTGATAAGTTATAAAAGTAGTGATATTTGAATTGAACCCTTTTAGGACGAAGCGTTTTTTAGTGGGATGGTCCCCCAAGACTAAGGTTTTTTTTTTTGGCTGTTCTTTATTCTCTTCCTATAAAAAAAATCACTTTTTTTTTTTTTACAGTGAGAATTCATTTCTTTTGATTTGCATTTTAAGTCCTTGTGATCTAAAATGCAATGTCAAGCACAGCATCCCATGTCAAGCACAGAATCCTTCATTTTTCCAATGCTTAATGATAAGGTAAGGTTTCTTATTTGTTCATTAGAAATTAAGAACCATTACCAATGATAGTTGACACATGCTTTGCGATATCTTCAAATTTGGTACACTACTGTATTATAACATTCTGTTGGACAAGGGTCATTATCTGTGTCATTATTATTATTTCTTAGCAGACGCCCTTATCCAGGGCGACTTACAGTCGTAAACAAAAATACATTTCAAGAATCACAGTACAAGTATTAATACAATTAAGAGCAAGATAAAATACAATTATTTCGGAACCTTTACTAACATCTCAGAATCCACAAGATAATAGTGCCTAATTTTTCTCCTCACTGTGAGACAGAGCTTGCACCACCACCTTGCGCTTGTTTGAAAAATATATACAGCTCTGGAAAAAATTAAGAGACCACTGCAAAATTATCAGTTTCTCTGGTTTTACTATTTATAGGTATGTGTTTGGGAGAAATGTTGTCAGTAGTTTATAGAATAAAACAAAAATGTTCATTTTACCCAAATTCCAAATAAAAATATTGTCATTTAGAGCATTTATTTGCAGAAAATGACAACTGGTCAAAATAACAAAAAAGATGCAGTGTTGTCAGACCTCGAATAATGCAAAGAAAATAAGTTCATATTCATTTTTAAAACACCACAATACTAATGTTTTAACTTAGGAAGAGTTCAGAAATCAATATTTGGTGGAATAACCCTGATTTTCAAGCATAGCTTTCATGCGTCTTGGCATGCTCTCCACCAGTCTTTCACATTGATGTTGGGTGACTTTATGCCACTCCTGGCGCAAAAATTCAAGCAGCTCGGCTTTGTTTGATGGCTTGTGACCATCCATCTTCCTCTTGATCACATTCCAGAGGTTTTCAATGGGGTTCAGGTCTGGAGATTGGGCTGGCCATGACAGGGTCTTGATCTGGTGGTCCTCCATCCACACCTTGATTGACCTGGCTGTGTGGCATGGAGCATTGTCCTGCTGGAAAAACCAATCCTCAGAGTTGGGGAACATTGTCAGAGCAGAAGGAAGCAAGTTTTCTTCCAGGACAACCTTGTACTTGGCTTGCTTCATGCCAAAGCTACCCGATTCCAGCCTTGCTGAAGCACCCCCAGATCATCACCGATCCTCCACCACATTTCACAGTGGGTGCGAGACACTGTGGCTTGTAGGCCTCTCCAGGTCTCCGTCTAACCATTAGACGACCAGGTGTTGGGCAAAGCTGAAAATTGGACTCATCTGGGGGTGCTTCAGCAAGGCTGGAATCGGGCAGATTTGTCTTTGTGAAGGACGCATGAATCAAGCCAAGTACAAGGTTGTCCTGGAAGAAAACTTGCTTCCTTCTGCTCTGACAATGTTCCCCAACTCTGAGGATTGGTTTTTCCAGCAGGACAATGCTCCATGCCACACAGCCAGGTCAATTAAGGGGACAGTGGAAAAGAAAATCCAAAAGGTGTTGTTAGCGGACGATTGTTACAGTACAGGGATGGTGGTGGTGAAAAACTGAAATTTCCGGTCAGTATGAAAGAGATACTGTTGTGCATATGCATTTATAAGGCATTTCGGGCACTTAAGATGCAATGCGACAAGCGAAACTGTGCAGTGATGCGTCAAAATGAATAGAACCTATACTTTTGATAAGTATCTTTCACACGACAAGCTACGCAGGAACGGTACCAGGGCAGCACTGGACTGACGAGAAATAAATAGGATTGAATCCGATTTTTTGCGATTTGACGCACGTCAACTAGGGCATTGAGCAATCGGAGAACAGCTTCAATGCACGTGGTCCAGCAGGGTGAAGCAGTTTCCAAAATGACGGAGGAAAAATACTTGTCGTTGAAAAACTACCCAGAGCTTTATGACAAAGGCCATCACAATTATAAAGATACAGATTTGAAAGGGAATATATGGGAGTCCATTTCGAAAGAACTGGATAAGCCTGGTATGTGTGATTTATTGCCATATGTGTTGAAATACCATCAGAGAAGACACTCATAATTTCCACATCATGTTGATAAGTAGTACAAGTCTTGATCATAGTTCTGTCAATAGCAATTTTGAACAGTTGTATAGATCTGGCAATTTTCAAACCTATCGCTGCTGGTTTGTGTGGTCATGTCGCTGCGAAAGGTCTCGTCGGGAGTCGTTGCCAATTAAAAAATCACTTTGTGTCTGGTGTGTGGAGACCTTTACTCATCCACTTTTTAATATGTCTTAAGTAGACATTGATTTAATTTATATGTCAATTATAAAACCATGGCAGCCACTAAGCCAAGTCAGTTTTCCCCATTTACTATTTTTTTTTTTTTTTTTTTATTAAACAATAAAACAAACTGGTGATTTTATTGTTTTAAATGAATCCCAACTTTGGTGTTTGTGAAATAGACACAGATTCCAGGTGCAGGGAAAATGGTAGAAATAATATAATATCCCCTGTCAGATTTTGTTTTAAAACAACCCCCAATACATGTACTTGAACCAAATTTATTTTTCATACATTTATATATAAAAAATATTAACTTCATAAATTAATTTAATGTATAGAGTTATATGATGAAAATGCAGATTAAAGTATTGTTTTTTCTATATGGTCTCATTGTTCCGGGGATTGCTAAGCATACTAATGAAATCAAGTTATATAGCCCACTATTGTGTGCAAGTGGATCTTTCAAACTGGAGGACACAGAGATTGCTACATCAATCAATCTTGCTACAGTCCGCCACTGATGAAGTAACTTCATAATTGTATTTGTTATCTTGTGCAGGATGAAAGTATACAAGATGGGCCAAAGTAGATGAAGACCAAGTGCTTATCTATTTCAAGCCTTACAAGGTGAAAGCAGAAAACAAATGCCAGGTGAGATTGTAATGATTGTAATGGTGCCATACATATATTGAATATTTAGTTTTCTTATACATTCTGTCTGAGTCCGTTCAAAGTAAACACTCCCCACCCCCAATAGCATAATCCTTTGGCATTTTACTATATTTTTAGTTTCTTTATTGGGGGTGGGGTGTTTGGGTATCCATATGAATTTTCCTGACAATTGGATAAGTTTGACGTAGGTGTGACATAGGGTCAGATGTAGAGGTGGGATGCTAAGAAATTCTCATGGTATGATAACTATCAGAAAAAATACCACGATTATCATATAATTATATTGCAGTGTAATTTTTTATATAAAATATTCAACTGGTTTTCAAATATGCAGATTAACACAAATCCACACACCTGTACTTTATTGGGTACCAGTATCTTTGCCTTCAGTCAGATTTATCAAGGTATTTGCATCAAAATGGGATTTACATCCTTTTTTTGTGAAGAAAACAATGTGTTAATATTGCTAGTAACAAACAATAATTTAGGCATACAGTACTTTTGAGTCTTTTAAAAGCCCTTTCACAAATGGTCGTTTGGTGCATGCTGAAGTACGGTTCAGTTCATTTGCAGGCATAAATGAAACATCCAAAACAAACTGATTCACCCCAGAATTTGCACCAAACCAATCGGCCTGAGACTACTTGTAAATACACAGATATACTGTATATGGTGCAAACTGTATTTGTGTAAAGACCATCATAAATATGCCCTGTTTCTTACATGCGGCTACTTTTTTATGTAAAGCAAACACCTTTGTATAATGGAACAGTCCAGGGATTATGGCTAGTCTGTAAATGTTATTGTGTTTTTGTTTGTTGTTTTTTTTTTTTTTTTTTTTTATATAAAATGTTAATTATTGTATCATTTAACAACTAGAATAATGGCTGGTTCAGTGTGTACTACCAGGGAATAATACCATAGAGAGGTTTTGGGGAGAGAGTTTTGGGGACAGGAACCATTCAGATGGTATTACCCCTGGTAATACACACTAAACCAGCTATTGTTTATTGTAATATATGGATTTGAGTCTGAACAATATGTGTCTTCCCTTTCGGGTCTGCGTGGTGGATAGACTGAAATGCCAGCTCTGCACAAGCCACACTTTGAGCTCAAGCTGATGTGTTGAAGTGATAATACCATCGTTCAGAGCCCAGCGAAAATATTACCATTTGGGTATTACAAGATTTTTTTTCTATGACGCACAGTAGTATTCTTTAGGTCTATCCATGTATTTCAATAGATTAACCTATATTAATATAAAAACATAAGAACATAAGAAAGTTTACAAACGAGAGGAGGCCATTCAGCCCATCTTGCTCGTTTGATTGTTAGTAGCTTATTGATCACAAAATCTCATCAAGCAGCTTCTTAAAGGATCCCAGGGTGTCAGCTTCAACAACATTACTGGGGAGTTGGTTCCAGACCCTCACAATTCTCTGTGTAAAAAAGTGCCTCCTATTTTCTGTTCTGAATGCCCCTTTATCTAATCTCCATGTGTGACCCCTGGTCCTTGTTTCTTTTTTCAGGTCCAAAAAGTCCCCTGGGTCGACATTGTCTATATCTTTTAGGATTTTGAATGTTTGAATCAGATCGCCGCGTAGTCTTCTTTGTTCAAGACTGAATAGATTCAATTCTTTTAGCCTGTCTGCATACGACATGCCTTTTAAACCCAGGATAATTCTGGTTGCTATTCTTTGTACTCTTTCTAGAGCAGCAATATCCTTTTTGTAACGAGGTGACCAGAACTGAACACAATATTCTAGGTGAGGTCTTACTAATGCATTGTAAAGTTTTAACATTACTACCCTTGATTTAAATTCAACACTTCTCACAATATATCCGAGCATCTTGTTGGCCTTTTTTATAGCTTTCTGAGTCAACATAAACTCCTAGGTCTTTTTCATAGTTCCCTTCTTCAATTTCAGTATCTCCCATATGATATTTATAATGCACATTTTTATTGCCTGCATGCAAAACTTTACACTTTTCTCTATTAAATGTCATTTGCCATGTGTCTGCCCAGTTCTGAATGCTGTCTAGATCATTTTGAATGACCTTTGCTGCTGCAACATTGTTTGCCACTCCTCCTATTTTTGTGTCGTCTGCAAATTTAACACGTTTGCTTACTATACCAGAATCTAAATCATTAATGTAGATTAGGAATAGCAGAGGGCCTAATACTGATCCCTGTGGTACACCACTGGTTACCTCACTCCATTTTGTATTATAGGTAAAAAAGAGATGGAGGATTTTTTGTTCCAGCACTCAAATATAAGGCATGATTGGACAACTGTCAAAGTGAAGATATTCAACGAGAAGAGCAAGATACAAAAGCTTTCACAGAGACGTCTGGCCAACCTCCAGGAGTGACACTGGGAATAATTACTCTCATTATTTCATGATGTTTGTAATTAAACCTTATAACTGTAATTGTAATCGTGACTGCAATGGTGCTAAAATACAATAATGTGGATGGATATTGAATTGAGTCTACTAAAGGCTGTCATTCATACCTGAATTCATTGTATGAGGGACGTTCTAAATGTTTTTAAAACACATACACTAATGGGAACCACTAATTTTCAGCTTAGCCACCGCCTTTAAGAATGCACTTTTCATATAGTTTTTTTTCTGTGAAGTTTTTGCTCGATTTGTATAATTTTGCGCACGACTACTGGCCACGATTGCCTCAGGTGGATACACTAAGAACTTAAGCCTTTATATACCTGAAATATGTCATTAGCATTTCTGATTGGATTACCTTAACCCTTTGCGGTCCTATGTCGGACCTGGTCTGACATCGCAATTTTCCCTTTCCGGTCCAATGTCGGACCCTGTCCGACATCATCAAAAAGACACAAAAAACAGGTCTCTAGTCTTTTTTCTCCGGAAAAAGCCGAGAAAACTATTCAATGGCCGAGTGAGACCGATAGGAGCCGAGAGAAGCCGGAAAAAAAAAAAATAGTGGGTGTATCTCATGAATACTGATAGACCCGACACTACATAGATAACACGGACATACACAAACAAGATAGCTGCTTCCGCATCCAGCGCTCAGAGAATATCACAGACATTTGCAGAGCTTTTTGAGATGTTATAGTAATAAAATAATGACTTGGATCGCATTACTGAGGTGTTTGCTGGAGATGCAGTACTGAGTGTCCTGTTGTTTTGAAGTGTCTTTTAAACCTGTTTTACTGTGAAAAAAAAATACTTTTAAACAGCGCGTCTAAAATAAACTGCGTGTGTGAAAATAAATTGGACCTGACACGCACTTAATAAATGAACTGCAAAGGGTTAATATTTCACACAGCTACTATATTTCCAGTAACAAACATTAACTGATTTGGAGACTCCTGGTGACATGAAGTTGTAAATGCACACCATTTATTTATATATCATTTTTCATTTTCGTTTTACATTTTAATTAACATAAGTAAGATAAGTTAAATGTTTTAAACTCACCGATATCACCAAGATGTGGCTGGATCGGTCTAAGAAAACAGTTTGGTATGGTGGGCAATCGTTTTCTCGTTTCTTTTCTTTCCTGTTGGTTTGTCCTCTGCAGAGTGGGTGTCCCTCTTTAATCCTTTAAACTCTGCATATTTCTCAGCTTGGAAAGTGTCAATGTTGGGGCCGTTAATTGAAACAAACAGCATGCTGTTCAGTGTGCTTACATGCATTCGGCTTCTCTGGTCGGTCAGAATAAGGTTCATCACACTAAAGCCACGTTCACATTCAGCAGTGGACCACAGGAATTACACCTACTGTGGTTACCAGTTTGTTCAGGTTATCCCCCATGCGCTGAGTATCTTTGTGCTCTCTGAATTCCTTTATAGTTAGAGGTCGTGAAACGTTGAATTTTAAAGTTTTGCACAGATTCATAACTTTATCGTCCCCAAACAAAATTCTTGCATCCTCTTCTACAGGCCATGATGTGGGGTTGAGTACGGCTGCCTCCTCCAGGACCCCTTTATCATCAAATCTTCTTTCGATGTTGCCAAATAAAGCTTGTATGAACTGCGTGCGGAAACCTCTGTATTTCATTTGTTGAGCGTCAGATGGCTGTGTGATTGGAACCCCTTTAAATGCACCGGCTCTTGAGAACTCGTTGTTCATTGTGCTGGTATTTATTCAATCTCTGTCCTTCATAGCACGTAGAGCTTTTAATGCAACATCAATCTCCGGCTTGACAGTGATGACAGTGGAATTCCTATTTTGAAGAAACAGGGATAGCGCTTTTAGCGTCTCGAGTGCATCTTTCATTGTTGCTACTTCCATTACAAACAGCCAGTTTGTCATCTTCCCCAGTAGACCACCACATTCTGCTTTGTCCTGTGAAGAACGTGAGATGTCTGTTGAACCATTTCTAAAAAATGTAACAAGGGCAGGGTAACTTTCCCATAAAGCAGTCACCGATGTGCAGGAAGATGACGGCCAACGGACGTCAGAAACTCGACCAACCTTGTGTATATGTACACAGAGCTCAGCAGCCACAGCTTCAAGTTGCCTCTGGTTCTTGGGACTTAGTGAAAAAAATGAATACAGTGAATCGATTAATAGCTGAAAATGACTTGCTTCCTTTACTGTTCGAACAGCGTCGTGAACAGCAAGCTCCAGTTTGTGGTTCATGCAGTGAATCTCGATTAGATTGTTGTTGATCTGTTCTCGCAGAATTGATGCTGCCCCTTTGTATTTCCCCAGCATCGATGCTGCTCCATCAGTTGCAAAACCCAGCAGACGCTCTCGAAGTATGTCTGCAGTGATGCCATACTGATTGAGGCTGGAAAGCAACTCATCTGCAATGCCAGCACCTGTCCCCGACTTTAGCGGCACAATGTTAAAAAAATAGTTGCCTAAAATAATATAATTGTATGTAAAAATAATGTGATATGTTGTAACAATTGTAAGTTGCCCTGGATAAGGGTGTCTGCTAAGAAATAAATAATAATAATAATAATCAATTACATACTTTGCAAGTTGTGCAGCCATTTTGTCTGCTACAAACGAGAGCATATTACAACCTGCATGGTCGGAATGCAGCATGTTCCCAGTATCCAATCCATTAAGCTGCTGTAGCTGCAAAATGTTTGGATGCATCTTAAATGTTTTCTTTACAAATCATGTAGGCTGTTATCATTATGCTCGTCGTTTTTTCCGATCACTGCAGTGCTGTTTTCAGCAGCTTTCTCTATGGCCTGCTTTTGTCTGGCTTGCGCTATGTGTTCACATTTCATATGAGACTTGCATTTACCGTGTTCACTTATTTTGTCATTTAGTTTTTTGGCTGATGTTGCAGTTGTGCCATTCATAAAGGCCTGGTCAATTCCAGGTCGTTCTTTTATATGGGTTCCCAGATCACGAATTGCTGAACAAACCGAGCAAATGACTGAACCGCTGGGATTAGCCTTTAGCCAAGCGCGATTAGCCTTCCATTTTTTGAAGCGAGCCTGCCCTACACAGCCGCCGATATTAATTGCCTGCTCTTCTGAGGCCCCTATGCTCTCCTGTGTGTCAGTACACATAGGGTACATACCTGCATCGTCACCTTTGATAGCTTTATTTCTGCCGCTGCAGAAATAAAGCTGTCTAGAGGATGAGATGTTCAATTTGAGCCCAGTTTTGGCTGTTTTGGTGATTTTTTGTATTTTTCATTCATTAGTAGTAAACTGGCAGTTATAGAAAAATAGCTGAATATGTCAATGGTTTCCTCCCAGTTTCTCAATATCTCCACATTTCTTAGCCACATAGTCAGGTTTAATGTAAACTAGAAGTTGTGATCTTCAATTTAAACCCACTTTTGCCTGTTTGGGGGATTTCTTTCATTATTAGTAAACTGGCAGTTATATACCATTCTGTTCAATACAGTTGATTTGACTGCACAGCAAAAACCAGCTAGCTTTGAGGCTGCATACCTCCATAAATAGGAAAGTTCCACACATATTGCAAAAATGCTCTAGTCCACAGTGATCAGACCTACAATTTGAGACCATTTGGTGATAAAATGCAGCTTTGTGTCAATTTTAAACCACCCCAGACGTTTCTGTGCAATACTGTTTGTCATTTGTTCAAAGGCGTACAAATAAACACCTGTATTTGTTGACAGAGATGCTGTGTCAGTGTATAAACACCTGTATTTGTTGACAGAGATGCTGTGTCAGTGTATAAACACCTGTATTTGTTGACAGAGATGCTGTGTCAGTGTATAAACACC
>NW_026708811.1:190000-195000 GCF_902713425.1 Acipenser ruthenus
CTCCAGCTCCTCTGCTCCTGGCGGTGGTGGAGGCAGAGGCAGCTCCAGCTCCTCTGCTCCTTGCGGTGGCGGAGGCAGAGGCAGCTCCTGCTCCTCTGCTCCTTGCGGTGGTGGTGGCGGAGGCAGAGGCAGCTCCTGCTCCTCTGCTCCTTGCGGTGGTGGTGGCGGAGGCAGAGGCAGCTCCTGCTCCTCTGCTCCTTGCGGTGGTGGTGGCGGAGGCAGAGGCAGCTCCTGCTCCTCTGCTCCTTGCGGTGGTGGTGGCGGAGGCAGAGGCAGCTCCTGCTCCTCTGCTCCTGGCGGTGCTGGCTCCCTCTGCTGTGGCGGCTGGGCATGTGCGCGCCGTGCTGCCTTCAGCAGCATAGCGAGAGGCTGCTGGGGGACACCAGCATCCTGCCCTTCTCCCCCCCAAAAATTTTCAGGGGGTTGAGCCTGTAACTCCTCCCCTTCTGGCTCTTGGGGCTGAACCAGCAGGCATTTTCCCTCTGCTGGTGGCTTGGGTCCCAGGGCTGTGGAAGCCCCGACTTGCCTCCCTTTGGGCTGTGGACGCCCCGACTCCTCCCTTTTGGGCTGTGGACGCCCCGACTCCTCCCTTTTGGGCTGTGGACGCCCCGACTCCTCCCTGTTGGGCTGTGGACGCCCCGACTCCTCCCTGTTGGGCTGTGGACGCCCCGACTCCTCCCTGTTGGGCTGTGGACGCCCCGACTCCCCCCACTCAGGTGTAGGACGTTCGGGCTCCTCCCACTCAGGCGTAGGATGTTCGGGCTCCTCCCACTCAGGCGTAGGACGTTCGGGCTACTCCAACTCAGGCGTAGGACGTTCGGGCTCCTCCCACTCAGGCGTAGGACGTTCGGGCTCCTCCCACTCAGGCGTAGGACGTTCGGACTCCTCCCACTCAGGCGTAGGACGTTCGGGCTCCTCCCACTCAGGCGTAGGACGTTCGGGCTCCTCCCACTCAGGCGTAGGACATTCGGGCTCCTCCCACTCAGGCGTAGGACGTTCGGGCTCCTCCCACTCAGGCGTAGGACGTTCAGGCTCCTTCCGCTTGGGCTGTGGACGCTCAGGCTCCTCCCGTTTGGGCTGTGGACGCTCAGGCTCCTCCCATTTGGGCTGTGGACGCTCAGGCTCCTCCCATTTGGGCTGTGGACGCTCAGGCTCCTCCCGCTCGGGCTGTGGACGCTCAGGCTCCTCCCGCTCGGGCTGTGGAGGCAAAACCAGCAGGCATTCACCCTCTGCTGGTGGAGATGGGGACAGCAGGTACTCCTCTGCTGGTGGTCCTGCTACCTGGGCTGCTGTTCCATTTATGGTTGCCTCCAGGTAGCTGAGGACAAACTCCACACCTTCCTCCAAGGTGTTTGGGGTGTGTTCCTCCTGATATGCCTCCCATCTCTCACAGTCCATCATCCACAGAGCCCGGACGACCATGGGCAGAGACTGGGCCTCCAGCCCAGCATTCTCCAGGAACCAGCCCCGCAGTTTGATGGCGTCTTCTGCCATTGACTCTCTTTTTTTTTTTTTTTTTTTCCCCCCCAAAACAATATTTGTAATCCTCTTTTCTTTTTTTCTTTTTTTTTTTTTTTTTAAATCCAGACCCCTCCTGGTCTGACGCTTGGAGGCGCGGCTATCCCACGATGACACCACGTGTCACAAAGACGGCCAGAGTGGGTGGCGTCAGACCAGAAGCAGGAAGGAATACAGAGACAGTGGTTGTGATGATGAGCTGAGTGCAATGGCTGCACTCAGCGTTTATTAACAAATAAAAGGTTTAAACAATGGAATACAAAACAGGACACGGCACTTGACGCCAAAATAAACAGACAGACAAAACGACTAAACACTTAACAAACGGTGCACGGAGACAAACAAACACGGTGAGTACAAAACACTTATAATTATGATTTAACACTATTTAGTTTCTCCTCTCTCTCTCACCCGTTCTCCTCTTCCGAACACCCAACCCTTAGTGCAAGAAACGTGCATCTATATATACTGTTGTGCTGGGATTCAATTACTAATTAATTACTCACTTGAATCCCAGCACGTGAATTCATTACGTGAAACCCCGTGTTCACATATTATATTTTAAATGCACGTGCGTGATGTGCAATCCCGTGCCTAAATACAAATATACACTATTTAAATACACGTGAAACACAGACCCGTTTATATCCCGTGTACCAATGACTATACACCAACATTTACACACGCAACATACACACAAAACACACAAATGCACACAGGGGCGGGGCGCATTGCCACAGGGACCCACACTGCCTACTCAAGCCCAAAACAGAGCCTCCAGCCCGGCCTGATCTGGCGCCAGGCGCGGGAGGGCAGCATACTTCCATCAGCATGGAAGTCCAGGACTGTAAGGGGACCCACCGCCTCCCCAAGCCGAAAACAGAGCCTCCAGCCCGACCTGATCTGGCGCCAGGCACGGGAGGGCAACAGACAGACTTCCAGGGAAGTGGAAGCTGCCAGGGGTGAATGGGAACTCTGCCCGGGGTGCAGAGCCTCCCACATGGCTTGACTTATTATTTTTACTTAAATATTTTTTTGATCAAAAGACCATGCCCTTAGTAATATGCACTTACCCCCCCAGTGTATCTGTTATCTAATAGCATTATGAGAGCAAGTCACTACTTCATGCCGACCTCCTGGAACTGCCGCTCGGCCACCCAGACCCACTTTGTCCACTAAGGTTTTTTGTGGCTATGGTAATGTATTATTATTATGTGTTTATTTAGCAGACACCTTTATCCAAGTCGACTTACAGAGACTAGGGTGTGTGAACTTTGCATCAGCTGCAGAGTCACTTACAATTACATCTCACCCGAAAGACGGAGCACAAGGAGGTTAAGTGACTTGCTCAGGGTCACACAGTGAGTCAGTGGCTAAGGTGGGATTTGAACCGGGGACCTCCTGGTTACAAGCCCTTTTCTTTAACCACTGGACCACACAGCCTCCAATCTAGCACTATTCTGACTCTAGTCAATTCTATTCTAACTATTGTCATGTAGCTCAATGGTGACTCTGGTCATGTAGCTCAATGGTGACTCTGGTCATGTAGCTCAATGGTGACTCTGGTCATGTAGCTCAATGGTGACTGGTCATGTAGCTCAATTTTGACTATGGTCAGTGCGGCAGTGTGGAGTAGTGGTTAGGTCTCGGGACTCTTGACTAGAAGGTCGTGGGTTCAATCCCAGGTGGGGGACATTGCTGCTGTACCCTTGAGCAAGGTACTTTACCTAGATTGCTCCAGTAAAAATCCAACTGTATAAATGGGTAATTGTATGTAGAAAAATAATATAATTGTATGTAAAAATAATGTGATATCTTGTAACAATTGTAAGTCGTCCTGGATAAGGGTGTCTGCTAAGAAATACAGTGGCTCTCAAAAGTATTCACCCCCCTTGGACTTTTCCACATTTCATTGTGTTACAACATGGAATCAAAATGGATTTAATTGGGAGTTTTTGCCACTGATCAACACAAGAAAAGTCCATAATGTCAAAGTGAAAAATAAAATCTACAACTTGTTCTAAAATAATTACAAATATAAAACAGAAAATAATTGATTGCATAAGTATTCACCCCCTTTGCTATGACACACCTAAATAAGCTCTGGTGCAACCAATTGTCTTTAGAAGTCACATAATTAGTTGAATGGAGTCCACCTGTGTGCAATTAAGGTGTTTCACATGATTTCAGGTTAAATACACCTGTCTCTGGGAGGTCCCACAGTTGGTTAGTACATTTCCTAACAAAAACTACATCATGAAGATGAAGGAACATTCAAAGCAAATCCGGAATAAGGTTCTTCAAAAGCACCAATCAGGGGTAGGATATAAGAACATTTCCAAGGCATTGAATATCCTCTCAGAGCACAGTAAAGTCCATTATTAAGAAATGGAGAGAATATGGCACAACTGTGAATCTGTCTAGAACAGGCCGTCCTCAAAAACGGAGTATCCGGGCGTATAGGGCACTAGTCAGGGAGGCCACCAAGAGGCCTATGGCAACTCTAAAGGAGTTACAGTGTTCCACGGCTGAGCTGGGAGACACTGTGCATATGGCAACAATAGCCCGGGTGCTTCACAAAACTGGCCTTTATGGGAGAGTGGCAAAAAGAAAAAAACTCGCATCAAATCTCGGCTAGAGTTTCCCAGAAGGCATGTGGGAGACTCTGAGACCAAGTGGAAGAAGATTCTATGGTCTGATGAGACCAGAATAGAGCTTTTTGGCCACAACGCTAAGCGCTATGTTTGGCGCAAGCCTAACACCGTACATCATCCTGAGAACACCATCCCTACCGTGAAGCATGGTGGTGGCAGCATCATGCTATGGGGATGCTTCTCTGCGTCAGGGCCTGGAAAGCTCGTGAAGATAGAGGGCAAAATGGATGCGGCAAAGTACAGAGAAATCCTGAAGGAAAACCTGCTGAAGTCTGCAAGAGACCTGGGACTTGGAGAAGATTCATCTTCCAGCAGGACAATGACCCCAAACATACAGCCAAAGGCACACTGGAGTGGCTTAAAAACAAAAAGGTCAATGTCCTGGAGTGGCCCAGTCAAAGCCCGGACCTCAATCCAATTGAGAATATGTGGAAAGAGTTGAAAATTGCTGTTCACCAAAGGTCCCCATCCAACTTGACGGAGCTTGAGCAATTTTGCAAAGAAGAATGGGCAAAAATAACAGTGTCCAGATGTGCAAAGCTGGTAGAGACTTATCCAAATAGACTCATGGCTGTAATTGCTGCCAAAGGTGCCTCTACCAAATATTGACTCAAGGGGGTGAATACTTATGCAATCAATTATTTTCTGTTTTGTATTTGTAATTAATCTGTGGAGAAGATCTTCCCTGTTTTTCAACATTTACTTTTCAAAACGAACATTTGTCATTCAAAAGTCCAACAGCATAATGCAAGGAGAATGGCTAATTCATTAGGAACAGTCATGTTGAAGACAGTACCAGTTTCAAATGATTAAAAACTGGGAAACTGT
>NW_026708811.1:205000-207500 GCF_902713425.1 Acipenser ruthenus
TCTTTATGGGCAACGGGGCCGAAGTCACACTGCCAAGGAGTCGCTGCCACCCCGCAGGACATTTCAATCTCGGCCGTTTACAGACTTCCGTAAACTGCCCTGCTATGGTCATGGTCATGTCATGTTAACGATAGGCGACATGACTATGTCTTTTTCAACTCTTAGTTTCTGGCGGAGCCAAAAAAGTCCGGACTATGGTCATCTAATGTTAAAGATAGGATTTTTTTTTTTAAAGTGCTTGGCCAATGACCATGTCCACCAAAAGGCTCGCATTGAAGGTAGACACGACCATGTCCACAACGGGACTTAGTCTCTAGCAGCAAAAACATGGAGGTCACCAAGGACACAAACGGCACACTGCTGCTGAAAACAGAGCCTCCAAACCCCGCGAGGGCAACAGGCTTCAAGTGCACTGAAAGTCAGCGACACAAATGGCACACTGTTGCCCAAAACAGAGCCTCCAAACCCCGTGAAGGCAAGAGACTTAAAGTGCATTAAAAATAAAAAAATGTAAGGGACCCACACTGCCTACTCAAGCCCAAAACAGAGCCTCCAGCCCGGCCTGATCTGGCGCCAGGCGCGGGAGGGCAGCATACTTCCATCAGCATGGAAGTCCAGGACTGTAAGGGGACCCACCGCCTCCCCAAGCCGAAAACAGAGCCTCCAGCCCGACCTGATCTGGCGCCAGGCACGGGAGGGCAACAGACAGACTTCCAGGGAAGTGGAAGCTGCCAGGGGTGAATGGGAACTCTGCCCGGGGTGCAGAGCCTCCCACATGGCTTGACTTATTATTTTTACTTAAATATTTTTTTGATCAAAAGACCATGCCCTTAGTAATATGCACTTACCCCCCCAGTGTATCTGTTATCTAATAGCATTATGAGAGCAAGTCACTACTTCATGCCGACCTCCTGGAACTGCCGCTCGGCCACCCAGACCCACTTTGTCCACTAAGGTTTTTTGTGGCTATGGTAATGTATTATTATTATGTGTTTATTTAGCAGACACCTTTATCCAAGGCGACTTACAGAGACTAGGGTGTGTGAACTTTGCATCAGCTGCAGAGTCACTTACAATTACATCTCACCCGAAAGACGGAGCACAAGGAGGTTAAGTGACTTGCTCAGGGTCACACAGTGAGTCAGTGGCTAAGGTGGGATTTGAACCGGGGACCTCCTGGTTACAAGCCCTTTTCTTTAACCACTGGACCACACAGCCTCCAATGTAGCACTATTCTGACTCTAGTCAATTCTATTCTAACTATGGTCATTTAGCTCAATGGTGACTCTGGTCATGTAGCTCAATGGTGACTCTGGTCATGTAGCTCAATGGTGACTCTGGTCATGTAGCTCAATTTTGACTATGGTCAGTGCGGCAGTGTGGAGTAGTGGTTAGGTCTCGGGACTCTTGACTAGAAGGTCGTGGGTTCAATCCCAGGTGGGGGACATTGCTGCTGTACCCTTGAGCAAGGTACTTTACCTAGATTGCTCCAGTAACAATCCAACTGTATAAATGGGTAATTGTATGTAGAAAAATAATATAATTGTATGTAAAAATAATGTGATATCTTGTAACAATTGTAAGTCGTCCTGGATAAGGGTGTCTGCTAAGAAATACAGTGGCTCTCAAAAGTATTCACCCCCCTTGGACTTTTCCACATTTCATTGTGTTACAACATGGAATCAAAATTGATTTAATTGTGAGTTTTTGCCACTGATCAACACAAGAAAAGTCCATAATGTCAAAGTGAAAAATAAAATCTACAACTTGTTCTAAATTAATTACAAATATAAAACAGAAAATAATTGATTGCATAAGTATTCACCCCCTTTGCTATGACACACCTAAATAAGCTCTGGTGCAACCAATTGTCTTTAGAAGTCACATAATTAGTTGAATGGAGTCCACCTGTGTGCAATTAAGGTGTTTCACATGATTTCAGGTTAAATACACCTGTCTCTGGGAGGTCCCACAGTTGGTTAGTACATTTCCTAACAAAAACTACATCATGAAGGTGAAGGAACATTCAAAGCAAATCCGGAATAAGGTTCTTCAAAAGCACCAATCAGGGGTAGGATATAAGAACATTTCCAAGGCATTGAATATCCTCTCAGAGCACAGTAAAGTCCATTATTAAGAAATGGAGAGAATATGGCACAACTGTGAATCTGTCTAGAACAGGCCGTCCTCAAAAACGGAGTATCCGGGCGTATAGGGCACTAGTCAGGGAGGCCACCAAGAGGCCTATGGCAACTCTAAAGGAGTTACAGTGTTCCACGGCTGAGCTGGGAGACACTGTGCATATGGCAACAATAGCTTGGGTGCTTCACAAAACTGGCCTTTATGGGAGAGTGGCAAAAAGAAAGCCATTGTTGAAAAGAACTCGCATCAAATCTCGGCTAGAGTTTCCCAGAAGGCATGTGGGAGACTCTGAGACCAAGTGGAAGAAGATTCTATGGCCTGATGAGACCAGAATAGAGCTTTTTGGCCACAACGCTAA
>NW_026708811.1:220000-222500 GCF_902713425.1 Acipenser ruthenus
ATTACAAATATAAAACAGAAAATAATTGATTGCATAAGTATTCACCCCCTTTGCTATGACACACCTAAATAAGCTCTGGTGCAACCAATTGTCTTTAGAAGTCACATAATTAGTTGAATGGAGTCCACCTGTGTGCAATTAAGGTGTTTCACATGATTTCAGGTTAAATACACCTGTCTCTGGGAGGTCCCACAGTTGGTTAGTACATTTCCTAACAAAAACTACATCATGAAGGTGAAGGAACATTCAAAGCAAATCCGGAATAAGGTTCTTCAAAAGCACCAATCAGGGGTAGGATATAAGAACATTTCCAAGGCATTGAATATCCTCTCAGAGCACAGTAAAGTCCATTATTAAGAAATGGAGAGAATATGGCACAACTGTGAATCTGTCTAGAACAGGCCGTCCTCAAAAACGGAGTATCCGGGCGTATAGGGCACTAGTCAGGGAGGCCACCAAGAGGCCTATGGCAACTCTAAAGGAGTTACAGTGTTCCACGGCTGAGCTGGGAGACACTGTGCATATGGCAACAATAGCCCGGGTGCTTCACAAAACTGGCCTTTATGGGAGAGTGGCAAAAAGAAAAAAACTCGCATCAAATCTCGGCTAGAGTTTCCCAGAAGGCATGTGGGAGACTCTGAGACCAAGTGGAAGAAGATTCTATGGTCTGATGAGACCAGAATAGAGCTTTTTGGCCACAACGCTAAGCGCTATGTTTGGCGCAAGCCTAACACCGTACATCATCCTGAGAACACCATCCCTACCGTGAAGCATGGTGGTGGCAGCATCATGCTATGGGGATGCTTCTCTGCGTCAGGGCCTGGAAAGCTCGTGAAGATAGAGGGCAAAATGGATGCGGCAAAGTACAGAGAAATCCTGAAGGAAAACCTGCTGAAGTCTGCAAGAGACCTGGGACTTGGAGAAGATTCATCTTCCAGCAGGACAATGACCCCAAACATACAGCCAAAGGCACACTGGAGTGGCTTAAAAACAAAAAGGTCAATGTCCTGGAGTGGCCCAGTCAAAGCCCGGACCTCAATCCAATTGAGAATATGTGGAAAGAGTTGAAAATTGCTGTTCACCAAAGGTCCCCATCCAACTTGACGGAGCTTGAGCAATTTTGCAAAGAAGAATGGGCAAAAATAACAGTGTCCAGATGTGCAAAGCTGGTAGAGACTTATCCAAATAGACTCATGGCTGTAATTGCTGCCAAAGGTGCCTCTACCAAATATTGACTCAAGGGGGTGAATACTTATGCAATCAATTATTTTCTGTTTTGTATTTGTAATTAATCTGTGGAGAAGATCTTCCCTGTTTTTCAACATTTACTTTTCAAAACGAACATTTGTCATTCAAAAGTCCAACAGCATAATGCAAGGAGAATGGCTAATTCATTAGGAACAGTCATGTTGAAGACAGTACCAGTTTCAAATGATTAAAAACTGGGAAACTGTTTGAGAAAAGAAATATATAAAATAGTTTATTTAAAAATATTTAATATATACACATTTTTTTAAGAAATACTGTTCCAATGGTCATTTCAAATGTGCTGCGAGTTTAAAATCGTCTGGAAATTAAACACTGATGCCTTTTTTAATTGTATTGTTTTTGAAAAAAGTTGAAAGGCTGGGAGAATCTTCTGTGGAGAAGATCTTCCCTCCCTTTCAACATTAATTCTCAAACTGAATGCAGTAGGGATTCAAGGAAATGCATGCACATGGATTAGGGAGTGGTTAACATGTAGAAAACAGAAAGTACTAAATAGAGGAGAAACCTCAAAATGTAGTGAGGTAGCCAGGGGTGTACCTCAGGGATCACTATTAGGTCCTCTGCTATTCCTAATCTACATTCATGATTTAGATTCTGGTATAGTAAGCAAGCTTGTTAAATTTGCAGACGACACAAAAATAGGAGTGGCGGCAAACACTGTTGTAGCAGCAAAGGTCATTCAAAATGATCTAGACAGCATTCAGAACTTGGCAGACACGTGGCAAATTACATTTTAATAGAGAGAAGTGTAACGTATTGCACACAGGCAATACAAATGGGCATTATAAATATCATATGGGAGATACTGAAATTGAAGAAGGGATCTATGAAAAAGACCTAGGAGTTTATGTTGACTCAGAAATGTCTTCATCGAGACAATGTGAGGAAGCAATAAAAAAGGCCAACAAGATGCTCGGATATATTGTGAGGTGTGTTGATTTTAAATCAAGGGAAGTAATGTTAAAACTTTACAATGCATTAGTAAGACCTCACCTAGAATACTGTGTTCAGTTCTGGTCACCTTGTTACAAAAAGGATATTGCTGCTCTAGAAAGAGTGCAAAGACGATGGTTAATCTTCCCTCTGACATTCTCCATTGACAAATTGAGGGATGCGCACCAGGCCGCACACCCGCCGCTCCGGATTCGGGGATCTGAACCCGACTCTCTTTGGATCGGCCGGGGGGCGACGGAGGCAATCACCCCTCCCTTTCAGAACGGCATTCGTCTAT